>NC_140167.1:13098880-13193840 GCF_963971535.1 Notolepis coatsorum | reverse complement strand
AAGTGGCAGACTTTCACAGACCAGGCTGATAGCCGTTAGATGATGTTAGATTATGTTAGACATTCGATGATGTTAGACGTTAGATGATATTAGATGATGTTAGAGGTTAGATGATGTTAGACGTTAGATGATGTTAGACATTAGATGTTAGACGTTAGATGATGTTAGACGTTAGATGATGTTAGACGTTAGATGATGTTAGACGTTAGATGATGATAGACGTTAGATGATGTTAGACGTTAAATGATGTTAGACGTTAGATGTTAGATGACCCAAACGATGCCCCAAATGTCTGACTGCATGATAATAGGGCAGTAGGCCTTTCCCCGACTAAGGGTTGTATAGTCGACTTTGATTGGCCAAAATTTGCCAGTCCGCATTAGCGGAGCTAATGATGCTAATGATGGAGCATCGCCGTCATTTGTGTGCTAGTAAAGGGCTAACCTTCTGTATTGTCACAGTGAAAGGGTTAATGTCTGATTTAAGTTAAGTTAAGTTAATTCAGACATTAAGCACCCCCCACAGCCCAAATGGAATGATTTCTTATTTATTTGTTTGCATTAGACTGAGAGATTGCCAGCCGACTACGGCTCCTTTCGATCGATTAGTCGACTATTCGACTAGTCGAGGTCAGCCCTACAGGGCAGAGTGTGATACGGTATCAAACTGAAACCACTTTTCGATTGATATCCTCAAACATTTCACAAAATATTCTTATGAGAAATCTGACTTTGCTTTTCAGCATCAATATAGACACAGCTGTGTGTCACGATTCATGACAATACAAATACAACAATACACATGTGATAAAACAGACAGTATACGGTAAATATAGATTATGTTGCCCAGCTCTACTATACATGCTTGGCTGCGCTAGTTAGGGGCATCTGACAAGCATAAAGATTTATTTTGAAAACATGTCTATAATTGGGTTTTAGTGGTGGATTTCCATGGCATAATAAAAACAGTAGAGTAGGAGGACTGCGCATTGGGAAACTGTTTGGCAGGAACCTGCCAGTAATACAAACCCATAAAAGTTTGCTTTCGCTGAATATCTTTTTTGCTTATTTCAGTCGTAAAAAAAATGTATAATAAAAAAAGGCCAGGGATATTGGGATATTTTATTTGGATGACTCTCTTTCCTTTGAATTGGTTTTATAAATGTATGATAACTTGGTGTATAGTGTTACATATACAGTAAGTATAGCATAGTAGAAACTAGTCAGTAGACAGTAGGTGCTCTCCGTTCCAACACTGGTTTAGACTTTCCTCCAATCACAGCTGTTGTTTTCAGCAACAGTTGTGATTGGAGGATCAAGAAAAGAGGGCGGGGGTTATGATAGGTAAAACATTTTAAAATAAATAATCTTCTCTGCTCAACAACAACAGTTTCCTGGGATTACCTGAGTCTCTCTCTCTTCCCACTCCCAGAGGCACTTTATATTTATTGTGCTTTAATTAATTTTTTATTGTCTGGATTTCCGCTCCAGTGATGTGTTCATTGCTGAGGAATGTTTTCTCACCAACTATCAACAACGATCAAGGATGTTTCCCTCCCTGTTTTTTATTTGCTTGGATCAGTGGATCAGTGCTGCACAGGCCACCAAAACCATCCACCACTTAGCTTTGTTCATCCACACACACACACACACACACACACACACACACACACACACACACACACACACACACACACACACACACACACACACACACACACACACACACACACACACACACACACACACACACACACACACACACACACACACACACACACACACACACACACACACACAACACACACACACACACACACACACACACACACACACACACCACAACAGAACACACGAGCCAGATGCACATTCTGGTGTGGTCTGCGTTAGACCCAGACAGGCTCATGTTGTTCCTGGCTGCTCCAGTACCTCAGACGTCTTCAGAGGAGCACTGTTTTCAAACTGTGTTATCTGAGGACGGTAAGTTGGAGTGCTGTGTTCATTCATAGTCAAAGACGATAGAGGTCTTGTGATGTGACCGCGGCGCATTCGTGCTCAAGCGACTTGAGTGATGTGATTGGAGGATGGAGGAAAGAGGGCGGGCTTGAGGACGTTATCGGGAGGACGTTCAGCACTGAGAGGCAACAACGTCATTTGTCGCCAAGTGGTGACGGGGAAGCCATTTTCAAACGTTTCCATGACGACACTGGACCCCTCCTCTTCTTATGATCCCAGGCTGCTCTCTGCCCTCTCTCTACTCCCTGGGTTGGTAAGTAATGGATTACACGCGGTTGGATTACAGTCATTCGGTCAGGACGCTCTTGTAAAAGAGATTTTTAATCTCAATGAGACTTTTTCCTGGTTAAATAAAGGTTAAATAAATAAATTCGATTTCCTTAACCCTTTCACTACCACACTGCAGGAGGTTAACCCTTTCACTACCACGCTATAGAAGGTTAACCTTCTGTAGTGTGGTAGTGAAAGGTTAACCTTCTGTAGTGTGGTAGTGAAAGGTTAACCGCATGTAGTGTGTAGTGAAGTTAACCGCATGTAGTGTGGTAGTGAAAGGTTAACCGCATGTAGTGTGGTAGTGAAAAGGTTAACCTTCTGTAGTGTGGTAGTGAAGGTTAACCTTATGTAGTGTGGTAGTGAAAAGTTAACCTTCTGTAGTGTGGTAGTGAAAGGTTAACCTTCTGTAGTGTGGTAGTGAAAGGTTAACCTTCTGTAGTGTTGTAGTGAAAGGTTAACCTTCTGTAGTGTGGTAGTGAAAGGTTAACCGCATGTAGTGTGGTAATGAAAGGGTTAAGGGGGACATTAATAACCCATTTAACATACCCTACCGCGTACATTATCATGTACCATGTTTGTGTATTCCAGGGGATTATGTAAGTAACTGATTAAAACCTTTGAGCAGGTAAACAGTATTCTGTAATGGATTACATTTCAAAAGTAACCATGGTAACGTCCTTGGTCCTGGCTCCAGGCAGTGTTTGGACCAGCAGCTCAACTCAGACAGACAAGATGACAAGGAGGTATGGAAGTCATCTTGCTTATTCAGTCTGAGGTCTGTTATTGGATCATAAACTTGAACACACATTTGCACACACACACACACACACACACGCACGCACGCACGCACGCACACACACACACACACACACACACACACACACACACACACACACACACACACACACACACACACACACACACACACACACACACACACACACACACACACACACACACACACACACACTTGTTTATGTGCAATCTGGGGACATTACATATACTTACATGTATTCTGTAACTAACCCTAACCTTAACCCCTAACCTTAACCCCTAACCCTAACCATAACCATAACCATAACCCCTAACTCTAACCTTAACACTACAATAGCTCCTGAAACTAAATCAGTCCTCATTTAGTAGCATGCCCAGAGTGTTTTAAAAAAAATGACATTCTTCACATAAACAAGGTACACACACACACACACACACACACACACACACACACACACTCATCCTCCCTATCTCTCTGTTTCTCTCCCCCCCCCCCCCCTCCTCTCTCTCTCTCTCTCTCTCTCTCTCTCTCTCTCTCTCTCTCTCTCTCTCTCTCTCACACACACACACACACACACACACACACACCACACAATCTCTTCTCTCACATACACACACACTCTCTCTCTCACTACACACACTCTCTTCCTCGCTCTCCTCTCTTTTTCTCTCTCTCACATACAGTACATTCTATCTCTCTCTTTATCTCACACATACACACTCTTTCTCACACACACTCTCTCTCACATATATTCTCTCTCTCTCTCTCTCTCTCTCTCTCTCTCTCTCTCTCTCTCTCTCTCTCTCTCTCTCTCTCTCTGTTCTCTCTCTCTCTCTCTGTGTTTCTCTCTCTCACATACACTATCTCCGTCTCTCTCTTTCTCTCTCTCTCCCTCTCTCCCTCTTTCTCTCTCTCTTTCTCTCTCTCTCACATACACTCTCTCTCTCTCTCTCTCTCTCTCTCTCTCTCTCTCTCTCTCTCTCTCTCTCTCTCTCTCTCTCTCTTCTCTCTTCTCTCTGTGTTTCTCTCTCTGTGTTTCTCTCACACACACATAATGATACACTATCTCCCGTCTCTCTCTCTCTCTCTCTCTCTCTCTCTCTCTCTCTCTCTCTCTCTCTCTCTCTCTCTCTCTCTCTCTCTCTCTCTCTCTCTCTCTCTCTCTCTCTCTCTCTCTCTCTCTCTCTCTCACACACACACACACACACACACACACACACACACACACACACACACACACACACACACACACACACACACACATGCATCCATATACACAAAATGCCCTTCATCCTGGACTCTGTGCTGTCAATTAAATGTTGTGGCTCTAAATTGTAACACTACGTGTGATGGGAGGTGCCTTTAAAGACAGCCCTTCCTGTGCACTGTTTACCAGCACCAATCATATCACTGCAATGTGGCAATAATTCATGCAATTTGCAACAAACAAGATTTATTGTTAATGATGTTTCCTGGTCGGCTTATTATTTGAAGCAAGAACATCGTATTGATACAGAATTTACATTGGATTTATAAATGCTGTGGTGATGAGGCTATTGTAGGTGTTTTACCGTCATTGATCAACAGAGATTTGCAGTATATTCCAAGTGGAGGTACTTCAACCAGAAGTTATTATTCAGATTCAAAAGTGTTTTATTGCCCATATTTATTGTAACATATAATATAACTAATAATAATATAACTAATATAACAGACCCTCATCTGCACCTTTGATTACACTGTTTACTTGCAATATGCAATATATTGTTATATTATATTGTTTACTGATTATATTTATCTTTACTATAAGTATATTGCCTATATGTATTCTACTATTACCCTGACCATACCCTGTACCCCCCCCCCCCCCATGCTGCTATGACACCTGGATTACCCCAAGGGGATCAATAAAGGAATATCTTATCTTATCTTATTTTAGAATGTAACAACGTTTGAATTTCAACATTGCCACCTCCATACTTTCATGGCTCTGACTGTAAAGACTACTGTGTCGCGCCTAACCAAGACGCAAAAACATGTCCTGCCTCAGTTCTTAGTTGTCTCTGTTCTCTGTTCCTACTCTGTTATCAGTAGGACTCTTTTATTCATAAACTGTTGACAATTATGTGTTTGGCCAACGTTACCATATCCATCAGGTTTATAAATTATGAATGAATAATTTAGGGGACACAATAATATGTAAGTACCTATAGGAACTAATGAGGAACTATAGGTTAACAAGTCATTTATCAACCAGTCAACTTAAAAGAACACGCCAACATTTTGGGAAATTAGCTTATCGTCCTGAATGCCCCCCAATCAGAGTTCCAATCAGAAATATACGGAATTTACCTTTTATACAACACTTGGTGATAAGAAGGACCACAGTCGGCCACTCTGTAGATGAGGAGTGGAGCAGCACTCGATACTACTACTACTTCTCTTATCAAGGAGAGAGAGAGCCTGGCCTTAGGGGTCACACTGACATCTGACTCCGTTTCTTTGGCAGCTCCTCTGACGCGATTAAGCGCTGCAATTTATTAACGTCATTAAAACACATACAGCGTACCGGCAGGTACTGAACGTAGCTGAATTCCAGTGGCATTGATGTGATTTCAGGCCTATTATAAGTTTTATTTTAGTTTTTTTGTACACAACTTGTGAACATTAAAGGAACACGCCAACATTTTGGGGAATTAGCTTACCGTCTTCTCCAGAGAGAGACAAGAGGATAGATACCAGTTTCCTCTCTGTGCGTTCAGTAGAAAGCTATCTGGCAGCACGTTAGCCTAGCTTAGCATAATGAATGGAAGCGGACATGACCGGTTTGCCTTCGGGAGAGGCGTTAGTTGGACAATGCCTAGGCTAACCGGTCATGTCCGCTTCCATTCATTGTGCTACGCTAGGCTAACGTGCAGCCAGATAGCTTTCTACTGAACGCACAGAGAGAAAACTGGTATCTATCTTCTTGTCTCTCTCTGGAGAAGACGGTAAGCTAATTTCCCAAAATGTTGGCGTGTTCCCTTTAAGTCTCAGTGTGGGGAAGTGCCTCCAGCATGGCTACCGGTACTTCACTTCCCAATGATGCTTTCAGTAAAGAACGATCAGTTTGACTCTCAAATCCACATTTCTTGCTGTACCTGCTCACCTCACATCCTAAAACCAGTTCAGTAATATAATAGTTCCTCGACACTTCATGCATATTCTTCTCCTTTTCCCTCTAAAGTGTTAAAGCAACGCAGGAACGACAAGGACTGTGACAAAGACGGCTTCTACGAATCCAAAGCGGTCCTCCGAGAGTCCGTCGATTTTTTAGCAATTTCCGCTACGGTTATTTATAGGGTCGGGTCCGGGGAAGGTTGATCCATAATCAATATTCAGGGTCAGCTTCATCCAGGAATCCCAGGAAATCTCTGCCTGTTGAGGCCCATGTCTGCCATTCTCTCAGGCTGGGCCCACATTCACCAGCCGGGTGTGACTTCATCACCAGACCCGTGAGCCTGTGGCACACGGGAGAGAGAGAGAGTGTGTGTGTGTGTATGTGTGTGTGTTTGTATGTATGTATGTATGTACAGTATGTGTGTGGGTGTGTGTGTGGGTGTGTGTGTGTGTGGGTGGGTGGATGTGTGCATGGGCATGATGAGTGCATGTATAATGTGCGTTTGCATGTATGTGCGCATGCATTTTTATACCACTATTTTGTGTGTGAGTGTGTGTATTTATGTGTGTGTTTGTGTGGTCCGTGTGCTTGTGTGTGTGTGTGTGTGCGTGCGTGCACGTGCATGTGCACGGGTGCCCAGAAGAAGGGGTCCGGACCCGCGGTGTCAGAGACGAGACAGACTTATTGTAAACCCATGGATGAACAGCCCACATTCCCAGGAGGAGTGGTGAGGAGTCGACACTATCAATCAGCAGATATAACGAGGCTTATGCAGACTACTCCAGTCAACAACACAGGTAAGGTGGATATCTCATTAGATGTATTACTGTACGTCAAATACTATTAGTACTGGAGTGCAATGATTAACGTCCACTATTCTATGGCTGGTATTAGTATTAGGTTAGGAGTATAAGCAGAACTGTATACCACCCAGTACTCCATTAATCACCTGTATATTGCTATTGCACTTTACTGTTACATTTGCACTCTGGTTGGATGCCAAACTTATTTTTGTTGTACTGTACTTGTGCTGTGTATAATGACAATACATTTTAATCGAATCTAATCTAATATATAAGTAGTATAAGTATTAGTGCTGGTATAAACTGTCCGGTATAATGTGGTATAAGCTGGCTGAATTCGGCAATGGGTCTTAGTTGAAAGAGTGCAGAGATGGCAGTCGACTGGCCTGGTGCCCAACATTCTTATGCTCCGCTTGTAAAGAAGTATGTACTATTTAATACCACTCTCCGAGGACACTGAATTCTTATTAATACAGAGTATATTTGTACAGTATCCCTCGTGAGAATGTGTTATCTAACCTGTTAGCATAGCCGGTTTCCTTCACGCCAAGGTTTAGGCAGTACTATGATTTGATATTGATACAGCTGGGAAATAATATCATATATATAAAACAAATATCTAGAAGATAAATTAAAACCCATGGAAATGTTTATCTCTGCCTATAATATGACAAAAGTATTTTCCAGAGATTGTAGATTAAAGTCGATAACTAGTTTTGTATATTGTGTGTACAATCTGCTTGCCAGAGTTGGGAGAGCTGACAGCAGCGCTGATGATCACATGATTAACGATTGGCATTCCAGCGGCAACTTCTCATTATAGCATGTCGCGTGTGTCTTCATTAATAACAGAGATTTATGTGGTGAGAGATCCTATTTACCGAGAACAAGTTCATTCTGGAATGAATTCTGGCTTTACAGCAGAGAGAAGAAGAGGACAATAGATGCACCTATTCCTCGGGGGAGGGGTTCCACATCTCACCCGCAGCAATGGCCTCTAAGGAGGTTTGTTCCACTGTTTCAATAGATGCTGTATCATAACTTAAAGGAACACGCCAACATTTTGGGAAATTGGCTTACCGTCTTCTCCAGAGAGAGAGACAATAAGATAGATAACTTACCAGTTTCCTCTCTGTGCGTTCAGTAAAAAGCTATCTGGCTGCATGTTAGCCTAGCTTAGCATAATGAATGGAAGTGGACATGTACGGGTAGCCTACGCATTGTCCAACTAACACCTCTCCCGAACGCTACCCATACATGTCCGCTTCATGTAAGCTAACATGCAGCCAGATAGCTTTCTACTGAACGCACAGAGAGGAAACTGATATCTATCTTCTTCTCTCTCTCTGGAGAAGACGATAAGCTAATTTCCCAAAATGTTGGCGTGTTCCTTTAAAGGGGCACTTGGCCCCAAAACAACAATGCTGATTTATTTTGCATATAATCTCACACACGTCCAAAACCCTCTAAACAGTTTTGCACACGTTCATTTAGTTTGACAGTTATCGAGAGTGAACACGTTTGAATATGGCCACCAGTGATGTCATGTCGGGGACAGTGAATCCTTGTGTTAATGAAATGATAAAGGCGGCAGACCCTATATAAGCGTTCACACCTATAGTTCTCTAGACCCGGTGTGATTCAGGGGTGAAGTTGCAACATTGTTGCACTTTTAATTTGGTTCAGTGAGCTTTCACAACGCACCAAACCTTCTAAGCAAAGCCCTGTGATCACGCACGTCAGCCTTTTTACTGGACATCGTTTTGAATCCAATACCTGCCAACATCATGCTGTGAAAAAGGGGCTTCAATCTTGCTCGTTTTCTCCTCGTTCCTTTTCATCGGAGGCCGACTCCGGGTTGACCCTGGGTCGCCAGGATGTGCAAGAATAATTAAACTAATCTGGCAACAAATATCCACCATACAAAGTCTGATTTCATTCATGGCACTATACAACTTAATTAAATGGTAAATAGCTGCATTTATATAGCGCTTTTGTCCAAAGGACTTTACAATTTTTGTTCCTCACATTTTACCCATTCACTCATTTTACACACCGACGGCGGAGGGAACTATGCAAGGTGCCGACCTGCTCATCGGGAGCAATTAGGGGTTAAGTGTCTCGCTCAAGGACACTTCGACGTGCTGCCCGGGAGGAGCGGGAATCGAACCGGAAACCTCTGGATAACCAGACGACTGCTCTACCGACCGAGCCGACTGGCGCATATATCGGTAAACGGGAGATTATAACCTGATGCGCCAGATCTCCTGATCTCCTGAATCCAGCTGCATCGCAATATGTTGACCAAAAAAAATCTCCACCTTGGCTTGTTGCACAAATGTTATGAAATACTACATGTTTTCCAATTCACTGTCTGTGATTAAATAATGTACCACTGTTTGTCTCTATAGGCTATACTACCCATCTGGAAATATATGGGAAAACGTCAACAAAAACTGCCCCATCGGCTTCATTAAATGCAAACATTTTCGGATCTTCTCCTGCTTTTGGTACGATTTTTGGTCAAACGAACCACAACCGCGGAGTTCACTTGCAAGTGAACCGAGACCCACCAACAACGCCCGAAGTGTGCTTGATTGGTCTGCGCCGCAGAGTTCGAATGCGCTTCCCCCCCCCCGCTGAAAACCAACTGGACTAATCCGAGTAAAGTGGACCAAAGAGCTCAAGTGTGAAAGCGACTAAATGAATGTGTGCAGAACCATGGACGAGTTTTTGGATATGTGTGAGATTACACAACATACCGACTCTCGGGACAAAACCTCATAACTCCAAAAACCCAACTTTTCAGCAGATGAAAAAAACGAACACAGATTTGAGGGTGAATAGAGTTAGGAGGTTTAGACAGATGATCGGTTTAATGCTTTCCCATTGTTTAAACTTTGTAAAACCCACACACACATATGGAGGATGATCTACGGAGTTGATTTATATAAAAAAAAATATATAAAAAAAATTGAGTTATGAGGTTTTGTCCCGACAGCAGCGATATGGTTCACGGCATGTCGTACATGTTGTGGTTGAGTGAGAGGATACAGTGACAGTGGTCATGAGGGTCGCTCACAAGATGAGGTCAGGGATCGCGTGGCATCTTGTTGTGCGCCTGATCCCAGAGTCGCCGTTGTGTGATTTGACCCCCCCCCCCCCCCCCTCTCCTCGTCTTCGTTGCAGAGCCAGATGACGGCCACGCTCCTGGGTTCCATCCTGGCAGCGGTGTTTGGCTCCCTGCAGATCGGCTACCACACCGGCAACATCAACGCTCCGGCCAAGGTGAGGGGCACAGAGAGGGAGGGGCCGGGGTGAGAGGGAGGGGCCGAGGTGAGGGGCACAGAGAGGGAGGGGCCGAGGTGAGAGGGAGGGGCCGAGGTGAGGGGCACAGAGAGGGAGGGGCCGAGGTGAGCGACACAGAGAGGGAGGGGCCGAGGTGAGCGACTCAGAGAGGGAGGGGCCGAGGTGAGCGACTCAGAGAGGGAGGGGCCGAGGTGAGCGACTCAGAGAGGGAGGGGCCGAGGTGAGCGACTCAGAGAGGGAGGGGCCGAGGTGAGCGACTCAGAGAGGGAGGGGCCGAGGTGAGCGACACAGAGAGGGAGGGGCCGAGGTGAGCGACACAGAGAGGGAGGGGCCGAGGTGAGCGGCACAGAGAGGGAGGGGCCGAGGTGAGAGGGAGGGGCCGAGGTGAGAGGGAGGGGCCGAGGTGAGAGGGAGGGGCCGAGGTGAGAGGGAGGGGCCGAGGTGAGCGACACAGAGAGGGAGGGGCCGAGGTGAGCGACACAGAGGGGGAGGGGCCGAGGTGAGCGACACAGAGGGGGAGGGGCCGAGGTGAGCGACACAGAGAGGGAGGGGCCGAGGTGAGCGACACAGAGGGGGAGGGGCCGAGGTGAGCGACACAGAGAGGGAGGGGCCGAGGTGAGCGACACAGAGAGGGAGGGGCCGAGGTGAGCGACACAGAGGGGGAGGGGCCGAGGTGAGCGACACAGAGAGGGAGGGGCCGAGGTGAGCGACTCAGAGAGGGAGGGGCCGAGGTGAGAGGGAGGGGCCGAGGTGAGCGACTCAGATTACAGACCATTTTAAAACTTTAATCAATAATAATGAAACACTAAAACTCAGCCATGTAATCTCACTTACTTTCTGGTTACTTTGTCTCCTAAATCTATATAGAACACCAGCATGCAATTGAACAATATATTCCAGTATACAGTCTGTAATTTGAGCGATGTTTAAAGTCAGAAGCCTATTTTTATCTGTGATCCATAATTTGATTACCGTGTTTTTTTTATTTGAATAGCTGTAAGGGATATTTTTTTCGCTGTAATCCTGTTACATGTACTGTAGTCCATTACTCCCCAAACCCTGGCTGCCACCATCTGCAAACAAACATTTCATACCTTCTATAAAACACTGAATAAACGTCACAGTAACATGCAAAACTTTCCAGCTCCAGACCAAGTCTGGTTCCCAGGCAGACAGGGGTTTTGTATTGTTCACGTTTTGCACACAAGTAGTTACCGTAATGGAAGCCAGTTGACTTATGTGTGTGCGTGTGTGTGCGTGTGTGTGTGTGTGTGTGCGTGTGTGTGTGTGTGTGTGTGTGTGTGTGTGTGTGTGTGTGTAGGTGTGTGTGTGTGTGTGTGTGTGTGTGTGTGTGTGTAGGTGTGTGCGTGTGTGTGTGTGTACGTGCCTACGTGCGTGTGTGTAGGTGTGTGCATGTGTGTGTGTGTACGTGCGTGTGTGTGTGTGTGGGCCTTTCCACGTTAGGCAGCTCTCTACATTTAGCCTTTAATGGTTTAATGAGGTTGGAGCCAGCTGTAAGTCATTTTAATCAGGATCTACTATACAACACTATCAAACACCCTGCTATATGTGTTACTGAACAGGTACTATACAACACTATCAAACACCCTGCTATATGTGTTACTGAACAGGTACTATACAACACTATCAAACACCCTGCTATGTGTTACTGAACAGGTACTATACAACACTATCAAACACCCTGCTATATGTGTTACTGAACAGGTACTATACAACACTATCAAACACCCTGCTATGTGTTACTGAACAGGTACTATACAACACTATCAAACACCCTGCTATGTGTTACTGAACAGGTACTATACAACACTATCAAACACCCTGCTATGTGTTACTGAACAGGTACTACACTATCAAACACCCTGCTATGTGTTACTGAACAGGTACTACACTATCAAACACCCTGCTATGTGTTACTGAACAGGTACTACACTATCAAACACCCTGCTATGTGTTACTGAACAGGTACTACACTATCAAACACCCTGCTATATGTGCAGCAGGGATTGGCAACGGGGCGGGCCAAGGTCCCCCTGAAGTGTGGCCCCCAGATCAGTTCTCCTATATTAGGTAGTTATTATTGTGTTTATTACACACTTAAAGGAACACGCCAACATTATGGGGGAATACGCTTTTTTTTTTTTATAAAAATGTTTTAACATTTATTTACCCATGGTAGCTTCGCTGAGCACAAATGCTCTTTTTCAGCTACGCCCTGCTTCACGTTCACACAGTTCCATTCACACCTGGGAGCTGCCCAGTACAACCACAGTCTGACACCGTTGGCCACCGAGCAACGCCACTGGGCACTTCAGCGGTTGGTGTTAAGGGTATGGGAGAGAGTTATTCATTCACTTCCCCAGCCCAGATTTTTCCTGCTTACCGTCTTCTACAGAGACAGACAAGAAGATAGATACCTATAACTGTAGAAAGCTATCCGGCTGCTTGCTAGCCTATAGCTTAGTACAAAAGATTCATGGAAGTGTATACAGACTACCAGGAGAGGTGTTTCTGGCCAGCAGCCAGGCTAGCTGGTCTGTGTCCACTTCCATTCATTTGTGCTACTGTAAGCTAGGCTGGCTTGCAGTCGGATAGCTTTCCACTGAGCGCACAGAGAGGAAATTGGTATCTATCCTCTTGTCTGTCTCTGTAGAAGACGGTAAGCAGGAAAAATCTTAGTCTTGAGTCTACACTGTCCTCACTTCAAATGATAAAAATAAATCACAGTGCTTTATTCATTTCATATCTGCATGTATGTTTCTTCTCCTTCGAGTTGTTTGTGCTCAGAGTCATATCCACCAGCCCTCTTAAGGTGACAACTGCGTCTTTCTGGGTCCAACCACCATCAAAGTTGCCCATCCCTGCAGAATATCCCCTGGGAGGTTCTTTCCGCATGTTGCCCCGAGAGAGTTGTACAGTACAGTACAACGCTGACAATGCGCTTTACCGGTCCCTTGTTTAGATCATTGAGCAGTTCTTCAATCATACCTGGAGGTCCAGACATAACCAGTCGATGCCAGACCACAGCCTGACCTTCCTGTGGTCTCTCTCGGTCAGCATCAAGGACTTCGGAGCTCTGCTGGGCTCCCTGGGCGTCAAGTACCTGGCAGACTCGCATGGCAGGTAGGAGCAGGATCACACTAGAAACCACAGCATGTGATTGGAGAGGAAAGGTCCTTTCCTACAGTACGTGGAGTATAACATGGTGATTTCCTTTGTACAACTAAGTTCTGTTCTGTTCTATTCTACTCTATTGTTCTATTCTATTCTATCCTGTTCTATTCTAATTTGTTCTGTTCTGCTCTATTCTGTTCTATTCTGTTCTGTTCTATTCTGTTCTGTTCTATTCTGTTCTATTCCGTTCTGTTCTATTATATTCTGTTCAATTCAATTCAATTCTGTTCTATTATGTTATATTCTGTTCTGTTCTGTTCTATTCTGTTCAGTTCTGTTCTATTCTATTATGTTATATTCTGTTCTGTTCTATTCTATTCTAATAATAATAATAATAATAATAATTAATTATTATTATTATTATTATTATTATTATTATTATTATTATTATTATTATTATTATTATTATTATTATTATTATTATTATTATTATTATTATTATTATTATTATTATTATTATTATATTCAGTTCAGTTCAGTTAAGTTCAGAGTTTTTATTTGCCACATGGAATCATACAATCAGAGTTTCTTCATTACACAATCATAAATATCATTCCATGGACAAAAGGAGCAGGATCAGGATTCTATTCTGTTCTGCACTGTTCTGTTCTGTTCTGTTCTGTTCTATTCTATTCTATTCTGTTCTAACGTGCTCCTACTTGCCCTGACAGGCGGAACTCCATCCTGATCGTCAACACTCTCTCTGTGGTGGGCGCCTGTCTAATGTTCATCTCCAAGGTCTGCGGCTCCTTTGAGATTCTGATCATGGGGCGCCTGGTGTTCGGCCTCTTCTGCGGCCTGGTCATGAGCCTCAACCCGCTCTACATCCAGGAGGTGTCTCCCACCAACCTGCGCGGGGCCTTCGCCACCCTCAACCAGGTCTCCTTCGCCACTGGCATCTTCGTGGGAATGGTGAGGACGCACAGTCCTTAGACATTCGATTGCGAAATCGAGAGCGCTCGTTTCCCTAGGCTTTTTCTTTTGTTGTTGTTGTTGTTGTTCTTAGCTCTATTCTATCTGAGTGGCGCAGTGGGCAAGGCGCTCGCCACTAACGCAGGAGATGCTGGTATCGAGCCCAGCTCTCGGCGTTGCTACCGGCTTGGCCGACCGTCATACTAACACAATTGGCAGTGTTAGAGGGTGGGAAAGCCGGTGGGTGGGGATCGGACGTTGTGGACAGCGACTCCTACAGGTCGGTTGGGTGATGCCTGTACAGCAGAAACAGGAAGTATCGGGGGCAGCGTGAGCCTCCCACGCGTTACTCCTCGCCACTGAGAGTTCGAGCTGCTGCGGTGAAAAGATGCGACAGGCTGCCTCCTCGTGTACCGGAGGGGACACGTGATGCAAGGATTCTATCCTCACTACAGCCGACCAGTGGGAGGCATAGTCTAGCAACGTTCAAGACAGGGGAGGGAAGAATTGGACATACAAAATTGGGATGGGAGAAAAAATAGAAAATGGGGAGAAAAAGTTAAAGAAAACAAAAAAAAAGAATATAACCCATAGTTTCTCTTTGATGTTTGAAAATAATAGAATCCGCACAACTTTTTAGAATGCTCCCATAACCATCGTTTAAGCCTTTGATCAAAGATGACCTCGGAATGTTGGTTTATCAAAACTATGATTATGGATGATTATGGAAGAGATCTAACTAGTTGTGTGGACTTCTTTTTTTAATGTGCACGATCTAAGAATAATTTTTTTGTTGTTGTCTATGATGTTTAAAGGATAGGCTGAATGCAGCTTTCTATGTCTTGCCTGCTGCAGGTGGCGGGCCTGGAGACTGTGCTGGGTACGGAACACTACTGGGCCATGATGATGTCGCTGTCTCTCATCCCAGCCCTGCTACAGTACCTGACCCTGCCCTTCTGCCCCGAGAGCCCCCGCTACCTGCTCATCAACAGGGGCAAAGAGGAAGAGGCCGAGGCAGGTGGGTGACTATGACATAATGCAATCCACAGTGGTGGGAAGTAACTAAGTATTTTTTACTTCATATTTACATATAAATATTGTACTTTTTACTCCACTACATTTATCTGAACCCATCAGTTACTAGTTACTTTGAAGATTTTGCATAGAAAACAAGGCAGACATGTATGAAGATTAAATACTTTCACATTTGAAGCCTGACAACTTCAAGATGACGTAATCAGAGCAGCATAACTGGAACACATACCACTTTAACATAACCTTTAATCAGAGCAGCATAACTGGACCACATACCACTTTAACATAACCTTTAATCGGAGCAGCATAACTGGAACACATACCACTTTAACATAACCTTTAATCAGAGCAGCATAACTGGACCACATACCACTTTAACATAACCTTTAATCAGAGCAACATAACTGGACCACAAACCACTTTAACATAACCTTTAATCAGAGCAGCATAACTGGACCACAAACCACTTTAACATAACCTTTAATCAGAGCAGCATAACTGGACCACAAACCACTTTAACTTAACCTTTAATCAGAGCAGCATAACTGGACCACATACCACTTTAACATAACCTTTAATCAGAGCAGCATAACTGGACCACACACCACTTTAACATAACCTTTAATCAGAGCAGCATAACTGGACCACACACCACTTTAACATAACCTTTAATCAGAGCAGCATAACTGGACCACATACCACTTTAACATATAACCTTTAATCAGAGCAGCATAACTGGACGACATACCACTTTAACATAACCTTTAATCAGAGCAGCATAACTGGACCACATACCACTTTAACATAACCTTTAATCAGAGCAGCATAACTGGACCACACACCACTTTAACATAACCTTTAATCAGAGCAGCATAACTGGACCACACACCACTTTAACATAACCTTTAATCAGAGCAGCATAACTGGACCACATACCACTTTAACATAACCTATAGAGGTTAATGGATTGACGATTGAACGCTCCCAAGCACTGGAACACACAAACGTCATTTAGAATGCATACGTTTACTTTAGATACTTAAGTACATTCAACAGCAAATACTTCTCAATAGATACAAATTCTCATTTATACCTACCTCCATTCGTGCCATCAATGGAGGAGGCAGGAGAGGGCGGCTTTGAGGTGGGTGGGTGGGGGGATGGTTGTGGTTGCTTGTTTGACTGTTGTCATGATCTGATCGTGCCGCCATGTACTGTACATGTCTGTCTGTGTTCTTCTTGTTATGTATGTTTGCTGTGTTTTTTTGGAGCTCCTATTTATCTGCTGTAACATGAATTGCCCCGTTTGGGACATACTAATAAACGTGACCTTGACTTTGACCGTGACCTTCTCTACTTTTACTTAAGTAGAATTTGAATGGGGGACTTTTACTTTGACCAAAGTACTCATTTATCTGGGTATTTCTACTTTTAGTTAAGTAAAGGAGCTGTGTACTTCTTCCACCACTGGCAATCCATAAAATCCATAAAAGTGCTCTAATATTAGGCTAATGGATGTATGACAGACTGCAGCATATCAAAAACATAAAGAAAAGAATACAAAATAAATAAAATCTTTGATGTACTCTTTGTGACCCTCAGCACTGCTGAGGCTGCGGGGCCCTTCTGAGAAGGTGTTCACGGAGCTGGAGGAGATGAAGGAGGAGGCGGCCCACAGCCAGAGCGGACTGACCGTCAACGAGTTCTTCAGGAAACGCAGCTATAGGAAGCCAATCATAATCGTCCTCATCATCAACCTGGGGAGCCAGATGTCGGGATTCAATGCGGTTAGTTGTTTGTGTTGTTTATCATTCTGTGAAGGCAGGACTCCAAGCCGTACTGTATGTACTGTATGTACGGCACATACATCCAGGGATCAAACGAAGGGTCCAAAATCAGATTCTTCAAAAGGAAATATGA
The DNA here is from genome assembly GCF_963971535.1 of Notolepis coatsorum. NCBI lineage: Eukaryota > Metazoa > Chordata > Actinopteri > Aulopiformes > Paralepididae > Notolepis > Notolepis coatsorum. Next base: position 13,176,443 of record NC_140167.1, on the reverse strand, counting down.
AATACAAATACTTTACTTTTTTTTCTTTTTTTTTCTCCCATCCCAATTTCGTTGTTATGCCAATTCCCCCCTCCCCTTCCTGGTCGTTGCTTGCATGTGCCCCCCACTGGTCGGTCTAGGGAGTCCTGAAGTCTAACAGATGCTTCCTCCGTCACATAGGAGACAGCCAGCAACCTCTTTTCACCTGCCAGCGCGGACTCTCATTGGTGAAGTGTAACGCGTGGGAGGTCACACTACCTTCAACATATCCCTTCTTTGCTGTGCAGGCGCCCTGACTGACCTGTAGGAGTCGCTGTTTACAACCACCAGAATACCACCCCACCGGCTTCTCTCCCGCTGACTCTGCCAATTGAGCCAGTATGACGGCCGGCCAAGCCGGAGGCAACGCTGACAGCCGGATTCGATACCGGTGTCTCTTGCGTTGGTGACGAGCGCTTAGACCGCTGTGCCACCCAGCCGCCATATACTTGACTTGTTTTTGAATGTCGCCTAGCGCCCTGTCTGTCTCTACACACAATCTAGACACATCTACACTGGGATTGTAATGCCAGGCAGAGTCAACTATAAACCGAGCATTGTGCCTAGAGGTATATTTACACAGACCAGGAATGTATTCTCTGCATTAAACACATCCTATTTCTACCCTGGGTGTCCAACAACAACAAAAACAACAACAACAACAACAAAACAGTAAATGGATAATCAACAGATTTTCAAACGCTGTCTTTGGTTTGGATTTAAGAACCACTGGGCGGCAATAGACTCGAGTGTCAAATCAGTTCTCACTTAAGGTACAGTAAATGGTAAATAAATGGTAAATGGTGCATTTATATAGCAACTTTTATCCAAAGCGCTTCATAATTTTGTTCCTCACATTCACCCATTCACTCACACATTCACACACCGACGGTGGAGGCAACCATGCAAGATGCCACAACCTGCTCATTGTGAGCAATTAGGGGTTTAAGTGTCTTGCTCAAGGACACATTGACACGCTGCCTGGGAGGAGCGGGAATAGAACTGGGAACCTTCTGACTACCAGACGACCGCTCGACCTACTGACCCACAAACGCCCCAACAGGGTAACTCCGCCCCTGCCGTCAGGTATACACAGAGTCACCCCGCCCCTTCTGACAGGTATACACAGGGTAACTCCGCCCCTTCTGTCAGGTATACACAGGGTCACTCCGCCCCTTCTGACAGGTATACACAGGGTCACTCCGCCCCTTCTGACAGGTATACACAGGGTAACTCCGCCCCTTCTGTCAGGTATACACAGGGTCACTCCGCCCCTTCTGACAGGTATACACAGGGTCACTCCGCCCCTGCCGACAGGTATACACAGGGTCACTCCGCCCCTGCCGACAGGTATACACAGGGTCACTCCGCCCCCTGCCGACAGGTATACACAGGGTAACTCCGCCCCTTCTGACGGGTATACACAGGGTCACTCTGCCCGCTGCCGACAGGTATACACAGGGTCACTCCGCCCCTTCTGACAGGTATACGTATACAGGGTCACTCCGCCCCCAGCTGGCAGGTATACACAGAGTCACTCCGCCCCTGTCCGGTATACACAGGGTCACTCCGCCCCTTCTGACAGGTATACACAGGGTCACTCCGCCCCTGTCCGGTATACACAGGGTCACTCCGCCCCCTGCCGACAGGTATACACAGGGTAACTCCGCCCCTTCTGACAGGTATACACAGGGTAACTCCGCCCCTTCTGTCAGGTATACACAGGGTAACTCCACCCCTTCTGACAGGTATACACAGGGTCACTCCGCCCCCTGCCGACAGGTATACACAGGGTAACTCCGCCCCTTCTGACAGGTATACACAGGGTCACTCCGCCCCCTGCCGACAGGTATACACAGGACCCATGAAAATGTGTGGGGGAAAAAAACACAACAAACAACAAAAGGCTTGAGGTTCTGACTCGATATAAAAAGAAAACATGCAGCGTATTCCGTTCCTTTTTTGTGGAGATTTGTTTTCCAAAACGGGTCGGGTGAGTGGTAAGGTAATTCACTGTGACATATTTACAACCGTGATTCATATCCTCGTATCCTTCCTCACCCCACAGACTCTGTCTCTCTCTCTACTGATTTCCATTGCTTTTGTAAAAAAAATAAAAAACAAGACTCCCTCAAGGACATAAGAAATTCAGAAGTGGTCTGCGGTGCGTGCTGATGAATATTCGGCGGTGCTGTGGTATATTTATTCAATGAATTATTCAGACTCCGTGTTCCTGAAACCTCGGCTCTTCTCCAAGACTCGCCCTCCTCCTCCTCCTCCTCCTCCACCACCCCTGCAGGAGAGATATTCTGGGGCAGTGTGTCAGAATGGTGCCTGTGGTTCTTCTGAAAACAGAGCGGGACCGGTCCGGGGCTCGGTTAAACCCACCGGGCTTAAAATGAACCGATTTGCGTTTTTTCTTTCTTTCTTTCTTACAGATCATCAATTATTCCACTAGCATGTTCCAGGCCAGATTCGACGAGGCCAAATACCTGACGCTGGGTGTCGGGGCCGTCAACGTGACGTTCACTCTGGTGGCGGTGAGTAGGCCCTACTGCCGCTTCTACCGGCGACGGTGACCTCGTTCGCGCGATTGGCGTGTGATTTGAAAAAAAAATTTGATTCAAGATCGTGAGTTATTAAACAGACCGGAGCAGAACTGGGCATTTCTCTCGAATGTTTCATTTCTCTCGAGATCAAACTAAATCCAACTATTTTGGACATCAGAGACTCTCCCTCCCTCCCTCACTCTCCACCTTCAAATCCCCACTCAAAACCTACCTATTATCCCCAGCATTCAACCTTCCATACCCATAACCACCCTCCTCCAACCTACCACCCCCCTTTTCCCCTGCCCTACCTTCTCTCCTCTCCTGCCCCTCCCACCCCTCCCCCCCTCGGTTTCCCTTACTTACTTCCCGACTGTCTCCACTACTGGCTCCTGTATTTGTTGTCTGTTACTCGTGGGTTTATGTTTTTGTGTAATCATATTGTTCCCCTGTTTCCCTGTGGTTGTATGTTTCTCTGTTTTTTTTTTGTTTTTTTTGCCTATTGTCAACGACTTTGGGTCATTGAAAAGCGCTATACAAAATAAATGAATTATTATTATTATTATTATTATTATTATTATTATTATTATTATTATTATTATTATTATTATTATTATTATTATTATTATTATTATTATTATTATTAGTATTATTATTATTATCTAATGTTACTGTTAACAGTAAATATTCAGTCTGAGGCAGGTGAATAAGTAACAGGCCTCTCGGTAGAAATAGAATCTAAGGCGTTTACCTGCTGAAAGGGCGATTCGATGGTACAGACAGTATAGTGTAGTTTAAAAAACAGAACAGCACAGAATGCGATGTGTTATTATTATTCTTCCTCTCTCCAGTTCTTCCTGATGGAGAAGCTGGGGAGACGGAGGCTCCTGCTGACCGGCTTCATCTCCATCGCCGCGTGCAACCTACTGATGACCATCGTAGACTCTGTCCTGGTAAGATCGTTCACATGTTCACATAGCTGAATGATTGGTTCCCGTTATAAGAATAACACAGTTTGAGGTTTCAATACCCCCGGTGCCATAATCCCTCGAAAGCGTTTCTGCAGGCGGCGCCGGCGGAGTATGACGAAAAAACCCCTCTTTTAAAGGAACACGCCAACATTTTGGAACATTAGCTTACCGTCTTCTCCACAGAGAGACAAGAGGATAGATACCGGTTTCCTCTCTGTGCGTTCAGTAGAAAGCTATCTGGCTGCACGTTAGCCTAGCTTGGCACAATGAATGGAAGCGGACAGTGACGGGTAGCCTAGGCATTGTCCAACTAACACCTCTCCCGAAGGCTACCCCGTCACTGTCCGCTTCCATTCATTGTGCTAAGCTAGGCTAACGTGCAGCCAGATAGCTTTCTACTGAGAGGAAACCGGTATCTATCCTCTTGTCTCTCTCTGGAGAAGACGGTGAGCTAATGTTCCCAAAATGTTGGCGTTTTCCCTTTAAACCGACTTGATATATGGAGAACGTGTCCCGCTTGTGTCCTCTCTCCACCCCCGCAGCACCTGGTGCCAGAGCTGCGCGGCCTGCAGGTCTTTGTGGTGTTCGGGCTGATCTCCGCGTACGAGCTGGGCCCCGGTCCCATCTCCTGGTTCATCGCCGCTGAGCTGTTCGACCAGCCTGGCAGGCCCATCGCCATGGCCTTCACTAGCATGCTCAATTGGGGAGGGAAGTTTATCCTGGCACTGCTCTTCCCTCCATTACTGGTAGGTTCCCGCTGCTGCTGTGCTGCTGTGCTGCTGTGCTAGGCCCGCGGAATAGAACACATAATGTTATACGAGCGAGAACCGGAGCCACAATTAGGGGGGGGAACGTTAGGAGTGAATCTTGTTATTATTTATTCTCCGATTCCTCCCGCGCCTCGGAGACGCGGCCCGTTAAATACACATAAATCTTTTAGGTCCGTTATAAAAAGGATATGTCTATTATGACATGTATACTGTGTATATATAAATCTGTTCAATGTTAAGTATATATAAACGTGTTGCCAAATCTATAAAAAAAAAAAAATCCGACTGACTTAACCCTTTCACTACCACACTGCAGAAGGTTAACCTTTCACTACTAGTATAGTGTGGTAGTGAAAGGGTTAACCTTCTGTATTGTCGCAGTGAAAGGGTTAGCCCTTCGGTAGTGTGGTAGTGAAAGGGTTAATGGAAATTAAACCCACGTGGCTGCCTCTGCCGTCTCTCTCCCCCCCCCCCCATCCCCCCGGTGCAGAAAGTGTGCGGTGCCTACGTCTACCTCCTCTTCATGGCGGTCGCCCTGGTCGCCTTCACCCTCACCTGGAAACGGCTCCCGGAGACCAAGGGCCGCACCTTCGACGAGATCGCGGCAGAGTTCCGGGGGGCCGAGGGCATCCCCCTGCACAACAAGACCGGCTTCAACACTTTCACCTGAGACCACCACCCCCCCTCCTTCCGACCGCGAGGGGGCGCCTGGCCCTGGACCCTTTGTGTACTACAGGACCAGGGGACAGGACCAGGGGGGACAGGAAGGCCCTTCCGCGGGACGAAGTTCAGACAGTATGCGACTGTGTCTTGAAGGGGCCGCGAAGAGGCCCCCGTCTCAGTGATGATAACAAGAACTTTATTATGAATGAATGAACGAATGAACGAATGAATGAATGAATGAAGTTTATTTCGAGCCATTTAGCATGTATAAAAAAACAACAACACACAAATCAAATTACAAGTTGGCCCAAAAGGTTAGGGCTGAAGCGACAAGCTTGTAAATGCCCTAACCCAGTGCATCATCTTTTTATTTATCGTTGATCTTCGTTATCAACCAAAAAAGAAAACTAAAAATTATAATAATTAACAACAATCAGCAATCAAAGATTTGAATAATTGATCTAATCAATTTGATTCGAAACACATGGTTAACCATCCACGGCATACTTCTCAAAAATAATTATTCTTAATTATAAGAATTATTAGATAAGAACTGGTGTTATTCCTGAGGGGGAATTTGCACAATTGCGTGATGTTCTCATCAGCAGGATTGCTTGACGCTGCACCATAGGCGAGGAGGCTCTGTGACCCTTTTTGTTTTTATTAGAGACCGAAGCTCCCATATTTGATGAGTGTCAGTTGGATATCTTACCCCCCCCCCCATTTCCTGGTCCTCTGCCATCTGCAGACAAGTCGAAACTACATCTTTCCAAATGCTTATTGGTCTGTGAAATCTGACATATCTCTGACCTGTGTACATTCATGAGATGCATGTGAAAACCACGGACAGCCATGTGAATAAATACTTCATCCGAAATGTTCTGACAGGAATCGGGAGCATGGGAGGCGGGTCAGAATGAAGTTCACGAGGTGAAGTCATAGTTTTAAACCATAGATATATATAACTAGATGGTGCAAAGCGGAGTCTCCAGTGTAGTTCACCGGCGGCCATCTTGTCACAGGCAGCATGCGTAGCTATGATTCAGGATGCTTGGACATGTTGAAATAATTTTCATATGAAAGTCCATTATAAGTATGCAGTATGATAACTACATCTCTGACGTTTATAACAAACCAAACCGTTTGAAAATCGGTTGAAAATTTAGCAAGCTATGGTTATTTTAATAGTACATGCACCACAGACATTCATGTTATGAGTGGGCGGCTGCCTGTGGCAAGATGGCCGCCATGTGGCAACGTCGGTCTCCATTGGCCAGCAGCGCAGTGAGTCATCTTTATATATGTCTATGGTTTTAAACCACCGGGGGGCGTACGTCAAAGTCTGGGTGACCTTGTAGGAGGAACTCTGTGCTTCCAGAAACCGAACTGCATGCATGCTTCTCGCGGGGAGGCGTGATTACCAAAGGTAGCCGCATTTCTGGCAGACATTTCTGGTCATGTGACATGCGCGCTAGGGATGGGTACCGAATTCGGTACTTTTGAGGTACCGAACCGAAACACGTCGGTACTACCGAGTATCGAATCAAGTGAGAAACCGAAAAAAAAATAAAATAAAAATATTTTATTAATTTTTTTTGTACTTTTTTCTTTTCATGTCAACGTTCACACGCACAATATATGCTTACCTAGGATTTGACTTGATTCAACAACAAAGCAGTCGGAGCAATGACAAGCCGAAAACTGTCGAAATTGTAGTTATTTGAAGTTTGGATATTTTTTTTTACGACTGAGGTAGGTAAATTAAATTTCTTGAGACTAAAGTACCGAAAATAAGTACCGTTGGGTACCGGTATCGATTCACAGGTACCGGTACCGGTATCGGTTCAAATGTCAAAGGTATCCATCCCTAATGCGCGCCCAATAGCGTGACGAGCTGTGTCTTTGCCCATTTCCACGTCAAACAGCCTGCAAACTACCTGGTGTTATATCGCCATGCTCTAAGACAAACTCTAACCTTAACCAACTTCGAAAGAGTGCCTAAGCTTAACCGTCGAAAGAACTTGCCGTCACGCTCTAAGACAAACTCTAACCTTAACCAACTTCGAAAGAGTGCCTAAGCTTAACCGTCGAAAGAACTTGCCGTCACGCTCTAAGACAAACTCCAACCTTAACCAACTTCGAAGAGTGCCTAAGCTTAACCAGTGTAGAAACTGACGTCGGCCAATCAGAGAGCATCTGCCAGAAATGCGGCTACCTTTGGTAATCACGCCGCGGGGAGAGACTCCGGGGACGGAGAGGTCGTCGGACGTCACGCGGTTTCATCCAGACTGTTCCTGGAGCTGTGCCCTGGAGTCTGTCCCTGTACTGTTTGGTTTCGGGGGTTTTGCCTACGAACATCGTCATTGTTTAGGAACAGTAACCGGGTCAGGAGAGATCCACAGAGGCTCTGGGGGAATCTTCTCTGTGGCTGTAGCCGCTGGTGAAAATCAAGATCATCCACAACAATTTAACCGTGCAACACAGAAACCCACGTTTCTCCAGACCATAGAGCTGTTTTATAGATTTAATATGAAATTAACATAGTGACGTATTCTATAATTTAGTTTTAATTTGTTTTACAATCTCAGAGCCCCATGTGTTTCTGTGTCGACTGCTTAAGCCAGAGGCTGTGGCTATTTTATATTATATATAAGAGAATCAGAGAGTTAAAGTCACATTTATAGCCCAATATCATACCAATACATGTCTTAGTGGGCTAGTGGAACATTACCCCCTAACCTTAACCCTTGTGGTAGTGAAAGGGTGTGGTAGTGAAAGGTTAACCTTCTGTAGTGTGGTAGTGAAAGGTTAACCTTGAACCTTCAGTAGTGTGGTAGTGAAAGGTTAACCTTCTGTAGTGTGGTAGTGAAAGGTTAACCTTGAACCTTCAGTAGTGTGGTAGTGAAAGGTTAACCTTCTGTAGTGTGGTAGTGAAAGGTTAACCTTCTGTAGTGTAGTAGTGAAAGGGTTAACCCGTTGCAGTGTGGTAGTGAAAGGGTTAACCATTTGCAGTGTGGTAGTGAACGGGTTAACCTTTTGTAGCATGGTAGTGAAAGGGTTAACCATTTGCAGTGTGGTAGCGAAATGTTAACCTTCTGTAGTGTTATAGTGAAAGGGTTAACCCTTCTGTAGTGTGGTAGTGAAAGGGTTAACCCTTCTGTAATAATAATAATAATAATGCAGGACCTCTTTAGAGGTCTTTATTCGGCATGCAACGACATGGGACATGCAATGGGCGGCACACACACACAGGAATACACACATGCATTGTCTTTTTTGTTCAGTCGCCGATGCGATTGAGCTCTGCGCTTAACCCATCCCGTCGTCCTTCCCCCGGGAGCAGACAGGGCGTTGGCGAGGTACCGCGCCCGGGGACCAATCCAAGTGCTCCTGCCCGTCTTCGTCAAGGACGCGACAGTGTCAGCAATCTGTTGTGCATGTTTTTCCATTGGGTTTATCTTATCGGGGGGGGGGGGGAAACCCTTGCGAGCACGGGGAGAACATGCAAACTCTACAAAGAAAGGCCTGGGAGATACCCCACCTGGGTACCTGGCAACACGGAAAAACCTAGTGCCCAAGCGGGAATCGAACCCTGGACCTTCTTGCTGTGAGGCGACAGTGTTAACCACTACACCACCGTGCTGTAGCGTGGTAGTGAAAGGGTTAACCCTCGATGACGGGTGCAACAGGTAAGTAGCGAGGCATCAGCGACGTCCATAGAGATAGCATCAGCAGCCTCCATGTTCCCACCCAGGAAGATCATAAGGCACCGTGACGATGAACGCACAGCTCCGTGAGATGGCGCAGGACGGAGAGACGGGTCGGGACTACACTCATCAGAGACTGCCGGGACCAGAGGCAGGACACCACCTTCACCTCCAGGAGAACTGGCAGCCATACATACAGGCTCCACTATTACACACACACAGTAGCAGACATGCACCTTACCCTGGGCCACCATGGGACCCTATTTCGGAAAGAATTTCAACGGCGAGCGACAACTTTTGTCTTTTAAATCCTGTTTGAATTGTGCCACAAATTACATGGCCGAAGAACAAAACGTCCTATCTGCATAAATAAAAGTGTGGAAAAACCTCCTACCCGTGCTTTGCGAGGCACTAATACCTGGTTAGTTAGTATTGCACATAATATAGTAATATAGTCCAACATTTTATTGGGTATCCATCCAGGCCAGAGCCCTATTTTCTGAAAAAAGTTAATGGAAGATTGCTCCACTTCTACAAGGTATTGTTCTTGGTATCTAGGGACATCTATGGATCTCATGGAATGTATTCCCAGCGTCAGAAATATTGTGTCTATTACTAGGCTTGCTTAAATTGTGATGAGACAAAGGAGAATATTAATTATGATTTTTCTTTGCATCTTTGACAGTGAATAACACCATGCTAAAAATGTCCAGACATGACTGCCACTGAGCTCGTTCAGTACCTTCTTGAGATCACGTGTACAAAATATCTAAGGAAATGAATAAAGGGAAGATGATTAAACAGAAGGTTTTGTAGATACAGTACTGAATTCTGCCATCCGGACCCATGCAATTTGAAATATTATTATAGAATATAGAATATGAGGCTTATAAATTACCTTATACTAGTACATCTATGGATCGGGCCAAATCTCCTCTTTCAAATGGCAGAGTTCAATTTGGATTTAGTATCACCAGGCGTGCATAGAGAATGAAGAATGAAATCTACTGTATGTGTAACGGTTTTGAGATTGTCACCTTAAACTTAGATCCCCCGAGGGAGTTTCGAACCCGTGGTCTCCCACACGGCGGGCAACAGCACAGACCACTATACCAAGAGGTGAATTCACTACTTTGTAACGTGTCTATGTGTCTTTTGAGGTTGAGAGTGAGTTTAACCCACAGTACCGCAACTCACCCCAGTCACTTCACAACATCTGAAGTCCATCGTGACTGCGCTTCACGGTACCATCCGTTACACTCACCCTCCACCCAAGGCATCCGGGTCACGGCACCAATGTAACGGTTGTGACATCGTCACCTTAAACTTCGATGCCCAGAGGGAGTTTCGAACCAGTGGTCTCCCACATCGCGGGCAACAGCACAGACCGCTATACCAAGAAGTGAACTCACTTCTTTGTAATGTGTCATGTGTCTTTTGAGGATGAGAGTGAGTTTAACCCATAGTACCGCTACTCAGTCACCCCAGTCACTTCACAACATCTGAAGTCCATCGTGACTGCGCTTCGCGGTACAATCCGTTACATATGTACACTACAGTTCGATTCTTAGAATGGATATGGCTCTGCCATTTTGGATCGGATTTCTACAAAGATGGTTGCTAAATGTTCACAGAAGCTAGACACACTAACTGCACTCCAATCTATGCCAATAATGTTCAGTTTTGTGATAGAGTATCCCGAGAAATAAGAGAAATTAAAATAATTCATACACAAGTAATTTGCTTGCAGGAAGCTAGAATTCGCTGGGTACTGTAGTTTTTAGAAATTTCAACACTCATTGAGAGCTCTGGATGCCCTGTGCTCATATGACTACAAATAATAATCATTCGGCGACGGCCACTAATTCAAAATGGCGGGTCTCCAGAAAATATTATCACATTTCAAAAACTAAAATCTCACTAATAACACTTTAACCTATTGGTAAACAAACGTATTGCTGAAAATATACACTATGACTGCTGTTGTGACATGGTTAGGATGTTTACTCTAGGATACATTTGGGGGAAAAAAACAACATTATGTCATACAGTCTAGAGTACAGATTGATTTATGACGTGATATCATTTTAGAACCGGTATCCGACCCCGTCGGGCTTAACACATTGGTCGCCAAAGTTGCTTTTCAGCGTTTTTGAGATCAATATTTCATTTGCCATGGCATTCATAAATCATCCACCCAACCCCTGATGCCCTAGCGGGACCCTAGATGGGACTGCAACGGCTCAATACCGCCACCTGGTGGATGGTCGGGCGAGTTACACTCTCGCAAAAACCGGAAGTGTCATCGGTGCATCAAGGAAATTCCTCCGGCAGTCACATCTCGCTACGGGACTCCTGACAGACACTATAGTACATATGGATCGCTTTCTAAACTTAATAATCGATATGATTTCGGCGTTTATTGCGCCATACAAACCGGAAATGGACCTAGGCGATCGCCGTCGAATAATTGGGATCTTTCACCGCCAGTCTCATCTGCCCACGGTAAGAGAACAGTAACGTTATTTTCAGCCCGATTGTTTATTCATTTCACTGCAAACCATCTGATCAATATATCACCCATACTACATAAAGCCGTTACTGATGATCAAGGAATTATAAACGACCCCCCCCCCCCCCCCCCTTTCCTCCACGCATGATGAAGCATAATGTATACCGATCATATACATTTGAATTTTTTAATATAGCGTGTATGGGAAAGAAACGCCAATCGATAATCTATCATATGCGTTTGGGCCTATAACTGGCGTTTTTGGAATTACAGCAGAAAAGATTAAAAACATACTTATATTCTCGAAGGTATTAACACAACAATGTATGAATGAAAAAGTATAACGTTCCCACATCCTGAACGATAGATAATCGATGTTGAATGGGCCATATAGTAATGTCAATATAGCAATACAATTTTAAAAGTTATAGCCCTGCAAAGAAGGTAAACATCTCCATAGGCTTTTAACGGTGGCAGAGAGGGGTATAAGATGGGCACAACCCCCGGCGGTCAATGTGTTAAGAGGTTAATCCCTGCATTCTGCAAGAAAACAACACGAAAACAACAATTTCTCAAAAATGAGATTTTTTTAGATAGGAGTTTGTTTGGTTGCCTTGGGTTAAATTAATGATATACCATAGATTGCCAGCGCTATTTGTCTATGGAGAAAGTCCCCTTCTTTGCAGGGCTATAACTTTTTAAATTCTATTGCTACATTGCCATTATTAGGGCCCATTCAAAGTCCTATATGTATTGTTCATTGTGTAGCAACGTTAAACTTTTTCATTCACATATTCATAGTAAAGTATGGTCTAATGTATAAGTATGTTTTCATCTCTTTCTGCAACTTTCTCCAGAACGTGATATATAGCCCCAAATGCATTATATTGATGATGAAATACAGTTTGATGGCAATCAGCGCGATATAAAAAATTCCAACTAGACGTACTTCTAGAAGTTACTACACGTCATCTGATGTTGACCGGATGGGCGAGGGGGCGTTTATAATTCCGTGGGCAGCGTTATACCAATCATCTAATGTGGGTCAAATGTTGATAAAAGCAGTTAGTATCGAAGATGGTAACGTTACACGCTGAAACTCACCCCAGTCTCCGCGCGCCGTTGGGCGATCATCGTCGAGTAGAAATTTTATCATTATGGGATATATTATTACCCGGTCCATCTCCAGCTTGTATAATGGTATATACGTCCAAATCATGTTGTTTATCGAGTTATTGGCAATCGATCGCTATGTAGAGTGACGAGCTAGAGTGCCGGAACCTATCCCGAGTGGCCGGAAGCAATAGGGCCGACCAGCAAAACCTCTACTGCGCTTCCTGTTAAGCAGTTGCGCCGATCGGCCACCAGATGGCGCTCCTGAACCGCCAGAGAGCTCAGTGGGTCCTGCTGGTGAATCTCAGGCCAGCGGAGGGGGAATATGAATCCGATTCCAGATTTTTGAAATATTGATATAAGGACGCTGTACAGCGTCCCCCGGCAACTTTAGCATGGCCAGCAATGACGCTGTAAAGCGTTTTTAGGCAGTCAAAGTGTTAATTTAAAAAGTGTAACTGTGAGCTAGCTACGTTATAGCATCAAAAGCTATCGATAATGTTAGCTAACATTAACAATATATTTAGGATTATTGTTCTCTCGTCGTTGACTACAGTACATATTATTTTTCCAAAATAGGGTCCCATCGCTAGCGGAAGCGGAGGGACTTCATTATGACATCATCAGATTTTCAAAAGACCTTTCTAACACGTTCGCTCGCCCACAACGTGAGCCGCTGTGTAGTGATTGTACTTTGAAACTGAAACTCTCCTGTCGCCTTGGAAACGGCCCCGCCACACACACACACAAACACAGTAAACTTGCACCCCTATTTTGGTTTCAACATTTCACAGCAAAGAAAAAAGTGAGGAATTCTTATAAAACAAAGGATCGTGTTAGTTGAAGGAACGCTTTTAGAGTTTATTGGGGTCACAGTGAACTCAGCGGCAATAGGTGGATCATACGTGTCTCTAACGGCACAACTAATTAGTGACTTACGAGAAAAGGGGGAATTTCTCATTAGTGGTGGAATCTATGAGGGAAAAAAAATAAAAAGATAGAACAAAAACAAAAAGAACGCACAACAGACAGACCGACTGGGAAGAAAACACAAACGGAGCAAAACAAGACTTTGGTGGATTTCTTTTTTACTGCTCAATTAACTAGACCTGTAAAAAATACAAAAAACAGGTTTCCTTTAAACCCCTTTTTAAGTCTGATAATGAAAACCGTTTGTACCTACAGTATACTAGAAGGCTTTTTTCGTGCGGAGATTCCTCGCCGGCTGATGACGAATGCGTGCGGATCGGACCCTTGTCACGCTCTCTGGGAAAGTAAACAGGGTCAGGGAGGTTTACTTTCAAAATGTAACCCATTAAAGGCCCGATCGGTGATCCAAACGTAAGCAAATGGTTGGCAACCGACCCCGTCCAAAATAAGAAATAGACTATATAAATGTATTGTCATTATACAGCCCAAATACAGTACAATGAAAAGAAGTTTGGCATCCAACCAGAGTGCAAATGTAACAGTAAAGTGCAATAGTAATATGAATGTACAGGTGATTAAACTGGGTATAAAATATATAAATTAGTACTACTGAGTATAGTGCTAGTCAGATGTATGTACAGAGTTGTAGTATTAATATGTACAGTGATACAGGTATAAATACAGTATGGTTGTAGTCATACTCTATAGTTGAATAGCGGCACTTTTGATGCAAGGACTAACACGTAAATACAGTTTTTAATAAGTGTATTTGCTGTATTTGTGGATGTAAACAATTTGTTGGTCCTGATAATGTTTGTAAACATTGGAGTACAAATATAACTATATTCTGCTTAGGTAGAGAAAGTTCTACTGAAAGGTTCTACTGAAAGGTCTACTGATCAAACACTTCAAGAATATAATGTGCACATATGCACCCTACATTTATATTGTCAAATAATCACAGATTGGGGCTTTAGATCATAAATGACCTGCTTCGAAATGTAATCAGTTACATAAATCCATTGGAATACTCAAACTGCATAATGTAATCTGATTACTTATAGTTACTTTGCCAATCCAATTATGTTGTAGTTACACTAACACATTTTTCCGGCTGACAGATTGATTTGAAAAGTGTTATTGTTCAAAATATGCTCAATTATATTTTATTCCCATAATCTCACTATCAAATAACATTTTCCCCTTTTAGAATATCTCAGATTCAACAAGTAATCAACTAGGTTTTGAAAAGTATTTGTAATTGTTTTACTGTGTGGTGGTGGTGGTGGTGGTATTTTTGAGTAACTGTAAGGGATTACAGTTACCATTTTTTGTAGTAATCACATTACTGTAACCCATTTACATGCACTTTTACATTTACATTTCTCCCCAAGCTTGATAATAAAGACATGTACAGTAGGACCCAACAGTTCTCAGATCTGTAGTCACCCTGAACAACAAGCTTGATAATAAAGAGATGTAGGAGCCAACAGCTCTCGGATCTGTAGTCACCCTGAAAAACAGGAATCCAGACCAGAGGTGCCAAGAAAGAGCCCAAATGGAACACGGATGGTGGGCCGAGGGCCAAATAATGGATTTTTTTTTGAAGGGCCAAAAATAATGTTGTGGAGGGATGGAATTTATTCACCATAAACAGAACAATTAGAGTGCACACACACACACACACACACACACACACACACACACACACACACACACACACACACATACACAGCCAAAGTCATGAAACAGTGCCCTCTACTGTATTATACTGTATCCATAAGCTCATGAATTACTCTGGATGTTGTTGTTTATAAACACTTATTCAAGAACTGAATTCAACCATTCTAATCAGGGTTGTAAAATGCTAGAATAGAATAGAACAGAACAGAACAGAATAGAACAGAATAGAACAGAATAGAACAGAACAGAATAGAACAAAATAGAGTGATTGAAAATAGTTTCTAAAACTTGGAAAAGGCCTTAACCCTTTTTTATACAATGGCATGCAAATTTCTTGATTCTGATTGGCTGAAACAGTGAAGTTGCCGGTTGTTATTTAGTATAACACACTCCACGTGACCCCAGAACCCGCCCACAACCGAATTACTTTTTTTTCCCGAATGAATCCGCCGTTCGTCTTTTCCGAATGAAACCAAGATGGCGGACAATAATCTTTATGAATGGATGTATTGATTGCGTCATAACGACTCATTCAAAAAAGATACACTCACCTGGAATATGTTAGTTGTTTACACAATGTTGGATTATGTAATTGGTTTGTCATGATCCATTGTAAAACAAAATATAAATCGCGGGGGGGGGGGGGGGGGGGGGTTCTGAGGCTGAGCGCTCTCTGTGTCGGTGTCCGTCGCGCAAAAGCTGGCTGGCAGTCTCATTGAATAAGATAAGTGTGGAAACTTATACAACAGGAGAAGCCGGAGAAGGGGGAAAAAAAAGACATGCTGACATTGACGAAAACGAACTTATCATTGTACATTTTGATCTATGTACATGTATGATGTTACCCCGAATATGTAAAGCCGCGGGCACCGACACGATTTACACCAATCATTGTTTAAGAAGCACAGTGAAGTTACCGGTTGTTATTTGATTGATTGATTGAAAACTTTATTAACAGATTGCAGAATGGGTACAATACGGTACAGCTCAATACACACAATTGTTAACACTATGATCGCCGGGAACGAGTTTTCACGTCATTCAGAGCCATGCTCATTCTGCCGAAGACGCCGTAACTCGTCTTTGATGTCAATATTTAAAAAATCTGTCATCGAAATCATATTTCCTTTCCGGCGCCCTGAGACACAGTGCTGATCTCCTCTCAACTCTCTAGCGGTTCAAGAGTGCCATCTGGTGGCCGATCGGCAGATCGCCAACGGGATATTAACCTTTGAACCGGTAGTACTCATCCAAATGTGGTCCGGCCACTCTCTATAGCTCCCGCGACTCCATCTTGAAACACTGGATAATAGATCGCTCGCCCTAACTCAATAAACAACGTTATTTGGACGTATATACTATTATACAACCTGGAAATGGATCGGGCATTTCTACATCCCATAATAGAAAAAAATCTGTTCCACGCTCATCTGCCAGCGGCGCGAGGAAGCCACGGTAAGATTCAGCGTTATATTCTAACGTATTCTATACTAACTGATCTGATGAACATATGACCCACTCTGGATGAATCATCTAACGCTGCCCACGGAATTATAAACGATCCCCCGCCCATCCGGTCATCATCAGATGATGCGTAGAAACGTCTAGAACCACGTCCAGTTGAAACTTTCTATCTCGCACAGATTCCTACCAAACTGTATTTCATCATCAATATAATGCATTTGGAGCTATAAATCAAGTTCTGGAGAAAGCTGCAGAAAACGATAAAAACATACTTATACTTTAGACCATATTTTAGTATGAATATGTGAATGAAAAAGTTTAACGTTGCTACACCCTGAACAATACATATAGGACATTGAATGGGCCATAATAATGGCAATGTAGCAATAGAATTTAAAAAGTTATAGCCCTGCAAAGAAGGGGAACTTCTCCATAGACAAATAGAGCTGGCGAGGGATGGTAAATTATGAATTTAACCCATGGTGATCAAAGTGTTAAGGGGTTGCAGACCAGAGAAAGACTTTCGTCTTGTTTACATCAGGGTCCCCCATTTTCAATGCATCATAACATATATGACATACATGACATACAGGTAAACAGTACTGCTACATCTATACATTTATGACATACCAGATTTACAAATACAGTACTGTTTGTGATACAAGAAGAGTCTAAAAAAGAGAGTATATACATTTGACGAAGAAACTGTACATTGGAGGAGGTTATAGGTAGGAGATTGGTAGGTGGGGTGGGGTATTTCGTATAACACACTCCACGTGACCCCAGAACCTCAATGTAAATAAACCATAATCACCCTACAAAAACAGTACTGTATTTGTAAATCTGGTATGTCATAAATGTATAGATGTAGCAGTACTGTCTACCTGTATGTCATGTATGTCTGTAAACTTGTGCATAACGGAGTGTGGCTCTATAGCAGTCATTTTATATGAAGTTTGTAGTTAGATGGCATGCTTTGTAGCAACCTGCCTCTGCAAAAGGACACTGTCGCACGAAGCGATTTAACTGGATGTCCCGGACACAATGGAAGTATGGATATATTCGTAACGAATAATTAAAAAAAGATACAGTTAACTGGAATATGTTAGTTGTTTACACAATGTTGGATTATGTAATTGGTTTGTCATGACCCATTGTCAAAACAATAATACATTGCAGGATTTATATTAAGTTTGTTGTTAGATGGCATGCTTTGAAGCACCGCACCTCCCTCTGCTTCTAGACACGGAGGCAACTTATTTTCTTTTTTCTTTTGCCTACTTTTTCTGCGGATGGTTGTGAATAAATCTCCATTATGCTTCAATTACTGTGTGTTTATTCTATAGCAATAAGGTTGGGTGAATTCGGCCATTGTATAAAATACATTACATCACTTGTAGTCGTGTGTTATAAGAATTAGATCATGCCTAGGGGGGTCTAACAACCCTCCGCTGCGTGTCGGGCCTAACAACCACCCCTAGGCATGATCTAATTCCTATAACACACTCCTGCGCGTGATGTAATGCTTTAACACTACCACACTACAGAAGGTTAACCCTTTCACTACCACACTACAGAAGGTTAACCCTTTCACTACCACACTACAGAAGGTTAACCCTTTCACTACCACACTACAGTAACCTTTTCACTACCACACTACAGAAGGTTAACACTTTCACTACCACACTACAGAAGGCTTTCACTACCACACTACAGAAGGTTAACCCTTTCACTACCACAACAAACTGGTCAGACTACTGCTTGACCTTACTCCTAGAACCCACCTCACCCCTGCCCATTTTGACAACCTAGGATGGCTAAGAGTAGACGACAGTCGTACAGCAACTTGCAATGGGCCTGGTCTACAAGATACACTACACCACTAAGGTACCCATGTACATGTCGAAATACTTCCCAAAGGTCAGTGAATATCACGACCACAACACCCAAGGGAGTTCCACAAATCATGTCCAACCCAGATTCGGCTCAAACAAGGGACTAAACACGTTCCGAAAATATTCCATCAATGTGGAACGCCCTACCCACAGCCGTAAAAAAAATGTGAATCACTACCCACCTTCAAAACCACTCTCAAAGAGCACCTACGGGAGGCTGCAAATCGAAACTGGCCCCCGTAAATGTCTGAACCCCCCTCCCACCCACCCCCTCCTAATGTGTTCCCTCCCCCTCGTATGTATATATGTATATTTACTGTTAGGATCTGTTTAACAGTCCTGTATATTTGCATATCTTGTATGTCACAAATGTAACAGTACTGTATATCTGTATGTCATAAATGTCATGATTAGATTAGATGATTAGATTAGATTATTATATCTGTATATCTGTATGTTGTGTATGTCATAAATGTCATGATGAATTGAAAATGGGGGACCCTGATGTAAACAAGACGAAAGTCTTTCTCTGGTCTGCATCCCCTTAACAATTGTCTGTATTGAGCTGTACTGTACTGTACCCATTCTGCAATCTGTTCATTAAAGTTTTCAATCAATCAATCACAGAAGGTTAGCCTTTCACCACCACAATACAGACGGGTTAACCCTTTCACTACCACACTACAGAAGGTTCACTATTATTTGTATATTTGGTCTCACACCCGTGTAAGGAAATATTATTCTGATGGTGTCTCATAAGCCTGTGTGGGCTAGACATCCCTTCATGTAGGACACTGACATTGAAATAAAAATGTTTTGATTGATTGATTAAAAACCTCCAACCTGAGAGCGTCATGTTCTACATGCTGATCATCACTCTGTTCCACTCAGTTATATTAAATCTTAAATCTTAATTCGGCTTGAAGGATTTTTCTCTAAATATAAAAAAAAAAAAAAAAAAAAAAAAAAAAAAGAGAACATCTTCATTTTGAATGCAACAGTCAACGTTTCTTCATTTAAATATTTGAAGCCTTGTGCACATTGTCCACTTGGTAGGACTGGCTCTGAAGCAACCTGCTGAGGTCACGAGCCTTCACTGTGACCAGGAGAGACCAGTGAAAATATTAGTTAGTTAGTTAGTTAGTTAGCTAGTCTGTTTTGGGATGAAATCCGTATGTCAATGTCCCTCGTCGTGGGTCTTCCAGATGCTGCTAGGGGACAATAGCAGGAGTGGACGTAGAGACGTAGAGGTCCCAAGTTTCAAGGGCAACAGGAAAGGCTGCTCTCATGTGTCCGAACATCAACCAGCCCCAGTTCTCACACAGTGCTCTTTACTACTGTGCCATAAAGTCACTCATACACAGTGATCTCGCTCCACACCTGTGGCCCAGACTCCTCCTGGCAGATACACAGCGCTCAGGAAGGCGGGAGAGAGAGAGAGGGGGGGGGGGGGGAGGCTTCCCCATGTGGCGGTGTGTGTGAGCGGGTTCCAGACAGGAAGACTGTTGAATGAACCCTGTACAGTAGGGGCTTGCAGAGACCAAGGTATCAGCTCAGACACACTACTGCGTTTCTCTGGTATGCCTCTTAGAACATGAAGAACGTGTCTTCTGCTCCTGATTCTACCACTACATGACAATAAATGGTAAATGGTGCATTTATGTTGCTCTTTTATCCAAAGCGCTTTACAATTTTTTTCCCTCACATTCACCCATTCACTCACACATTCATTCACACACCGATGGCAGAGGCAACCATGCAAGGTGCCAACCTGCTCATCGGGCGCAGTTAGGGGTTAAGTGTCTTGCTCGACTAGGACACTTCGACACGAAAGCCCGGGAGGAGTGGGAATTTAACCGGGAACCTTCCAACTACTCTACCTCCTGAGCTACTGTCGCCCCCAATGGGGTGCGATATACTGCAGTTTACAGTGCAGTGCATTTTATGGCCTTATAATAATAATAATAATAATAATAATAATAATAATAATAATAATAATAATAATAATAATAATAATAATAATAATAATAATAATAATAATAATAATAATAATAATAATAATAATAATAATAATAATAATAATAATAATAATAATAATAATAATAATAATAATAATAATAATAATAATAATAATAATAATAATAATAATAATAATAATAATAATAATAATAATAATAATAATTATTATTAATAATAATAATAATAATAATAATAATAATAATAACTTTATTCATATAGCACCTGTCATACATGGATTGCAGCTCAAAGTGCTTCACAGCAAATAGCATAAAATGAACATAGGCATACAGTTGACAGAATAAAAGCAATGTATAAAGTGCAGACATAAGAATAGGCATAAAATAAGTACAATAAGTACCGTGTTGCCCGAAGGCATGTGAACCCCACACCCCTGATAAAGCATGTCATGACTGAAGGAAAGGGTCAATGACACACATTAGATCATCTCATTTTCTATTCTGTTTTGCTTCTTACGCAGTGAGGAAAGTCCCCAGACGACCTGATTGCAGCCGGGTTTTTTTTAACGTGACATTGACTTGTTCTCAAATCGACACCACAGGTTTAACAGCACGTCCCGGTACATACAGTACAGAGGTCCTGGGGGGGGGGGGTCTGGTGTCTGGAGCTTGTGGTGACTGGATACGTAACCTCAGCACCCGCGGAGGACGGCTTTGAAGTCCGACACTCGGCCGAACACTCTGTACTCTCTGTGCACCAAACTATAGAATCAATTTCATATCAATAAGTAAGGTGCTTCTTCTTTCCCTAGGATAGAAATGGTTGTCGTTGAGGAGGAAACTTAAAGGGGAACGCCACTCAAAATAATGTAAATAAAATAAATGTATACTGCACCCGTGTTGTATACTGTATACTTTACTTATCACTTACTCAAAATTTAGATTCTAAGTGACCATATGTATTGTAACGTCAAATATAACTGATCCTCATCTGCACCTTTGATCACACTGCCTACTTGTTCATATGCTTATATTCAGAGTTAATTATATTGTTTACACTGCTTGTTTTTATCTGTACTATAATTTCATTGCCTATATATGCCTTCTACTATTACCCTACCTGTACCCCCCCCCCTCCCCATGCTGCTATGATGTCTGCTTATCTTATAAACATTCTAATATGTTATTCCATGGCTTAAAACAGTTTAATCAATATTAGTGAACATGAGCTACTCTCTCTCCAACAAATACATACCAACTTACAATAAAAGCCAGAAACCAGAGAAGTAAGAATCAAACTTGTGACGTCATCAGGTATAAAGTCTGGAGCTGCTCCATTGACAATGAATGAGAGACTGATTTTGTGGACCCACAGAATGTTTGATTTTTTATTTATTTTTTTTATCCTAATGAGCTTCATTCTATAGTAGTGGTCTCAGTTCTGAAACAGGAACTGTACCTATGAACTCAGAACATTCCTCTCTCAGTGTCATCTATATATACAAATCTTTCCCAATGCATTGTCTATGGAGATGCTTCAGACTACTTGATGATGACATGATCACAAGTTTGAGTTTTAGCTACTCTAGTTTTTTTTATTTGGGAGAGAGTTGCTCATTTCCACTAATATTTTAGTCCTATCTTAGACCGGAGGAATAACATGTATGAATTCTGAAATTGGCCGTAGTTCCCCTTTAGTCCCCTGTAGCTAGAGCAGAGCATACACTTCCACTGCCAACCAGTAGGGGGAAACAAAATCATGCAAATGAAAGGCTGAGCAACACTTCCATGGTGCCAAAGCACCACCTGCTGATTGATACTGTAGCCAACTGCACTTGTCAACATAGGCTACACCAGTGTTTCTCAAAGTGGGGGCCTTGAGATTTATAATCTTTTTTTTTTTTTTTTTTGGATTACAGAAAATTATCACTAAAGTGCTATCTGTTGCAGCTGCACTGTTCTCCATGAAAATACCATTTCACAAAATCTGAAAATCATTATTTAATAAAACACAGAAAAGGATCACCAAGTTACTCTGGATAAAAAAAACCTTTACAGACAACATTGAGACAAAGCTTCCTGACACATCTCCATCCAAACTCTTGGAAGAACTCTTTGAAATCTCATCTGATACCACCTAGAGAGCTAGTTTCAGAGTGTGGTGCTGAGTACCAAGTATCTCATCTCATGGCCCACCAAGTATCTCATGATGCAGCAGTTAAGGTGTTGATACCGTTCAGCACCACATACAGTATCTGTGTGAAGCTGGCTTTTCATCCATGACAGCTCTGAAAACAAAATATAGGGCCAATTTGAAAGGTCACGATATTGGTGTTATTTCAATACATTTAAACATGGCCCATTTCATGACTATTTTGTTGGGGCGAGGGGGGGGGGGGGGGGGGACAAAATATTTTGGTCCGCCAAAGGGGGGCCTGACAGAAAAAGTTTGAGAAGCACTGGGCTACACTATACCGTAGGTAGGGGGCAATTGGAACAGGAATTTCAAGGCTGTTTGATCCTATAGGTTAGACATGATATTTATTGTCTTCGTGATTTCAAGATTCAAGATTCAAGATTGTTTATTGTCATGTGCACAGTTAAACAGACAGTTTGCCCTACAATGAAAATCTTACTTTGCTTGTCCACCCTTCACACAAAATCACACACTACTTCGCTCCCTGCATCTTCCATGGATCAACGGTGAGCAAAACAACAGCATCTAAACAGGAATGAAGACGTGTGATTGGTCTGCTGGTAGGGTTTTAGAGTTAACCGTGTGCTCTCTGCTTCTTTCCTCAGGGTCTCCTCACAGTTCTAAGGTTCTCCAAACCCCGTCCTTTATCGTCAAGAACATTGGTGAATCTGTCGAAGGAGAGTTCCACTGCTCACACAGCATACCAACTTACGATCTCATTCTCAAGTACAAACGAGATGGTTTGTGAGCTGTCTTTTTTCTGCTGTGAAGCACTTTGAGCTACAATTCTTGTATGAAAGGTGCTATACAAATAAAGTTATTATTATTATTATTAACAGGTTACTGACAGGTGATCTCCCAAGTTGAACTGTAGACGCTGCAGCAACCTCACTGTGAGCCAGTAGGAGGACAAAAGTCAAGCAAATGAAAGAGAGCGATAAGTCATATTCCATTCACTACAGCAGTCGCAGTGGTTCTAAACATTTCTGATGCGTGACCCAGAAAAACTGAACAACGCCTTTTCAAAAGACCCACATGGCCAAGCGAGGAGTGAATTCAGACACCAAAGAATTATCATTATTTTCTCTTCTCAGGCTATTTCAGTTGATTAATAATTATTTAGAAGAAGGCTTCAAATTGCCCGTTTGAACGGCCCATCTAAGGTTTCTCTCCTCCACATCGCCTGTGGTGCTTTTTTCCTATTGCTAGGTTTTTAGTGAGTTTTTCCTTACCTTCATTGGGGAATGTCTGGGAGTGTCGCATATTTGGATTTTATGGTCGATTTTTGTTCTTGATTTATTGTGATGTTATACCTTGTGATTTCGGGCTTTACAAATACATTTGATTTGATTTGAAATATTCATTATTTCATGTGAAAAAAGCCTCTGTACCAAATATTATGAACGTAATGATGTATTTGTGTATCTTTTTGCGGCTCCCCCAAAAAGTTTATTTTGTGGCCCTCTGGGGTGTCCCGCCCCTTAGTTTGAGAACCACTACACTACACTACAGCACCAACGTACTAAACCTGCTGATGAGGTAGGAACGGTGACGTAAATCTCCCCTGTTGGTTGTAGCAGTGAACTTCTCTTGTGGACTTGAGGAATACAGGATGGTCTAGTCTAGATCTCAAGCTGCCTGACGTTAGTCTAACGTTACATGTTCACCATGATCTCCATGGTCCTCATGATTTGCTCCCTGCATCTGCCGTGGATCAACGGTGAGCAAAACAACAGCATCTAAACAGGAATAAAGACGTGTGATTGGTCCGCTGGTGGGGTTTTAGAGTTAACCGTGTGCTCTCTGCTTCTTTCCTCAGGGTCTCCTCACAGTTCTAAGGTTCTCCAAACCCCGTCCTTTATCGTCAAGAACATTGGTGACTCTGTCGACGGAGAGTTCCACTGCTCACACAGCATACCAACTTGCAATATCATTCTCTGGTACAAACAAGATGGACACAGAGCTCTCGAGTTCCTTGGATATCTTTATATCAAAAACTATTATCCTGAGGGGGACATGGACGAAAAATTCATCCTTAATGGAGATGGACGTAAATATTCCAAGCTCACCGTTTCTAACGTGGCGTTAAATGACAGCGCTGTGTATTTCTGTGCTGCAGGATCGACACAGTGCTGCAGACTCCATCCCCACCCTACAAAAACCCTCCTCTGTCTCAGTCCTAGCAATTTATTCAGTGAGCTCTGCACACCTGCTATGTAATGTCTGTGGTGCACAATAATGAAGAGATAGTGGTTTTATATCAGAGCTTTTACTGAATGTTTGCAGCTGCCTACTGCCTACTGTGTGCACACCCGTGCATGTGCATGCGCGTGCTTCTGCTCACAGAGCCGGTTGCTCAGCGTGCAACCCCCGTCCCATGAGCAACGCACCCCTGGTGTTGAACGGCAGAATAGCTGCTTGGCTTCCCATGAGGATGAAGTTTATCCCTCTCTTCTTGCATCCAGCACCGCGTTAACGCTAGTTAGCTTTGGTTAGCTTAGCGTAGCACTTAGCACGCACATCGGACGGGCAAACTTTGTGGTTTTTTCTTCTTTCTTCCAGAAAGTTCGACAAGTCCTTCACATAGCGTATAGCCTATCCAGTTATATCCTCGTCGTCGCCACTGTACTTTACTGATCGTTGTTGAAGGTCACATTACACAACATATAACTGTCTTACGTTATCCTAACGTAGGCTACTGCCTGTGACGTCATGATGTCACTGCATAGTACAGTAGATTGGATCACTACATTTCCTGGCCTGAATGATTTCCCCAATCCGGCCCTGCAGGTTAAAAGCCTCCAATGCTTATCAGTGCGTGTGTGTTTGATTCAACCATACATTTACATTTATTTATAAAAAGATAATAACAATAATAATTAATAAAAATAATGTATACCTCCTATAATAGTGGGGGTCACGGCTCTCTGACACCGTTATTTCGGGGATCGCGGCCTGAAAACATTGGGAACCCCATAGGGGACCACAAGATCTACCATGTCATACGTCTGCTCCTCATAATGAACTCTCTCTCTATTCATTTTTAACACTTTAAGTGCCGAAAACGTGTTTAGGCGTCCTTCCCCGCCATGCTCAAGTTGCCGAGGACGCCGTAACTCGTCTTTAATATCAATATTTCAAAAATCTGTGATCGGAATCATATTTTCCATCCGCAGCCTTCACACACAGTTCTGAGCTCCTCTCAATCCTCTAGCGGTTCAAGAGCGCCATCTGGTGGCCGATCGGCAGAAGCGCCAAACAGGAAGTTATGTGGATGAAGTGCTGATCACCCATATTACTTCCGGGCACTCGCTATAGGTCCCGGGACTCCATCTTGATACACTGGACATCGATCGGTTGCAAATAACTCGATAAACAACATGATTTGGACGTATATAGTATTATACAACCTGGAAATGGACCGGGTATTGCGACATCCCATAATGGAAAACTGTCTACCCCACGCTGATCGCCCAACGGCCCGCGGAGACTGGGGTGAGTTTTAGCGTGTAATATTACCGTGTTCGACACTAACTGCTATGATGAACATTTGACCCACATTAGATGAATGGTATAACGCTGCCCACGGAATTATAAACGCCCCCTCGCCCATCCGGTCAACATCAGATGACGTGTAGTAACTTCCAGAAGTCCGTCCAGTTGGATTTTTTTTTATATCGCGCCGATTGCTATCAAACTGTATTTGATCATCAATATAATGCATTTGGGGCTATAAATCACGTTCTGGAGAAAGCTGCAGAAAGAGATGAAAACATACTTATACTTTAGATCATATTTTAATATGAATATGTGAATGAAAAAGTTTAACGTTCATACACCCTGAACAATACATATAGGACATTGAATGGGCCCTAATAATGGCAATTTAGCAATAGAATTTAAAAAGTTATAGCCCTGCAAAGAAGGGGAACTTCTCCATAGACAAATAGAGCTGGCAAGGGATGGTATATCATGAATTTAGCCTTAGGCAATCAAAGTGTTAATGATCGTGGACACCTGTGCACCACAGGTAAGGCGGCTTGCTCCAATGATGTTGCCATGTATATTCATTGATTTGTTCCACCTCCCCTGATTTTTAAAGAGTTATACACCTATACGGATTCGGAATAGGGAGGTGTAGTGGTGTTCCGTGTTCCGTGTTCCACCCTCTGTCCAGCGTGATTTTTTTTCGTAGCCGCAGTTTGCAAAGACGCTCTCTGATTGGCTAGCCCGCGTATAGCAAAGGCCCTCTCTGATTCCGAATCAGGGCTGGTGGTCCATCGCCCTGCTCTAAAGATAAACTCTAAGCATAACCCACTTCGAAAGAGGGCCAAAGCATAACCACTTCGAAGCAGAGAATATATATGTACAAGGCGGAAGAGCCCTTCGGAGCTAAACCAATCAGAGAGGGTCTTCGCTGTACGCAGGCTAGCCAATCAGAGAGCGTCTTCGCAAACGGAAAAAAATCATGCCTCTGTCCAACGCAATGTATTTCCCATTGCCCATTTCTAAATCGTCTGGTTTAAGACAAATAAAGCATTAACATTTGCATGGTGTACCTTTCTGTACTTATTCATCCACAATCTATAGCTCAACATGAAAATATTCACAATTAATCATTAAAAAAAATCGCCAAATTTTATTTCAACCAAAAATGCTTAAACAATAATGTTAGTGATAGAAGGGAACTCATTTCATGCAAAAATGGAAAGCTTTTCAATTTCCATGCGGCAGAATTGTTACAATAGCCGATAATCCATTTTCCCAATGATAAATCCCTATGAATGAATGAATGAATGAAAACTTTATTTAACAGATTGCAGAATGGGTACAATACAGTACGGCTCAATACATACAATTGTTAAGGGGATGCAGACCTGAGAAAGACGTTTGTCTTGTTTCCATCAGGGTCCCCCATTTTCAATTCATATAGACATTTATGACATACACAACATACATGACATTTATGGCATAGGGACATATAGGTATTTAGTACTGATACATTTGTGACATAAACGGTATTCAAATATACAGTACTGTTACCCCTAGATCCTGACAGAGTATATACATATGATGGGGAGGGGACTGTACATTAGGAGGGGGTGGGTGGGTGGGAGAGAAATATACATACGGCGGGGAGGGAATATATACATGCGGTGGGGAGGAGACTGTCTATTAGGAGGTGGTGGGGGTTTTGGGCATTTACGGTGGCCAGTTTCGAATTGCAGCCTCCCGTAGGTGCTCTTTAAGAGCGGTTTTGAATGTGGGTAGTGATTCACATTCCTTTACAGCTTTGGGTAGGGCGTTCCACATTGTTGTGGCATAATTGCGAAACGTGTTTAGTCCCTTGTTTGAGCCGAATCTGGGTTTTACATGATTTGTTGAGCTTCCTCTGGTGTAGTGGTTGTGGTATTCACTGACCTTTGGGAAGTATTTTGACATGTACAATCATCATAGATCTAGCCTCTTTATTTTGCTCTCAAAGTGCACCAGATTGATGCATTTAACTTTAAAATGTAAAAAAAAAGTTACGGGGGGCATGCCCCCGGACCCCCCTAGAGGCACAGCACCGCTGCTGAATTTTACGGGTGGAACAACCAGTGACGTCAGACTACACCTCCCTATAGAAACTCTTGACTGCAAAAATCGTGGAAGTCTAACTACAACTCTAACTGTAGTATCTATTCAGAGCTGTAGGGGGCGCTGTTGATCTACCATGTCATACTAAGTATGTTCCTCACCAACAGTCTTCTCATACCGACACATTAACAGAACGATGTGACACTTGTCCACTGCTGTCTAGAGTTTCCCAGTGTGACTGTCATCTGTATATTATTCAGCATATCTATTCAGCTCAACATGCTCTCAGCTCTCATCGCCGTCACCGTTTCTCTGCTCTGGACCACAGGTAGAGTGGATTTTTTTTTTTTTTTTTTACAACTAATGTTTCCAAACATCAAGAAATAACTTTAAGACTGTACTGGTATGTATACATTCTAGAAAAACTCAGGTTTGTTTCCTCTTGCTATGTTAGCTAATGCAACTGACAGGACATTTGGGTCCAAACTGTTCCCTATAGCAACAGAATTCCAGTGAAACGGTCTAATATACAGCGACCGGTATCAAGGGGAGGGTATCAAACTAATACTCTCCACTCTGCCCTCTATAGAAAGCCGGGTTTTGAAGAATTCAGTGAAGACTATAATTAGTTTACGTTTCTTCTGGTGAAACCATGTTGCATGCTTGCCTTATAGTTCCATCTATACTGACAGCAAAGTGTGCGTTGGATATTAATGATGTGGTTGCAAACGTCTAACCGCCTACTCCTGTATATATCCTCCCTAGAAGGTTAACCTCAACCTGATCTATCTTTTCCTTCTGTCGAGAGAGAGAGAGAGAGAGAGAGAGAGAGAGAGAGAGAGAGAGAGAGAGAGAGAGAGAGAGAGAGAGAGAGAGAGAGAGAGAGAGAGAGAGAGAGAGAGAGAGAGAGAGAGAGAGAGAGAGAGGGGGGGGGGGATCACCATGGTCAGAATATTAATCTCATCCACACTCCTCCGTACATACCTGCATATAATCCTTTTTACATATCCGTAGATACTAAATCTATATCTGTACGTACATACCTCTTACCTACTCTTGTTATTTATGGTATGAATACTACCATAGTGTCTTCATACCTGTATCACTGTACATATTAATACTACAACTCTGTACATGCATCTGATTAGCACTATTTCTCTATTTTATACCTAGTTTAATCACCTGTACATTGTATATTACTATTGCACTTTACTGTTACATTCGCACTCTGGTTGGATGCCAAACCTCTTTTCGTTGTACGCTACTTGTGCTGTATAATGGACAACAATACATTTGAATCTAATCTAACCGAATCTAATCTAAAATGCAAATATATTACGACAAACCTTTCGTGATTATGTTCTTCTCTTTCTGCCTTTTTTTTTGTACACAGGGCATTCTCTGAGCGGAAAAGTGGTGCAGGTTTCCTATAAACACTTTGGAACTCCCGGTGGTTTAATCACGGTCAGCTGCAGCCACAGCCTCGTTGGATACAACGTGATATCGTGGTACCAGCAGCTGGCGGGACACACCAACCTGGACCTCATCGGACACACTCTGTATAAAACCTCAAGACCCAACGCTCAGTACGTGTTGCGCTTCAATATGACCGGAGACGGCTCCGAGGCGGCTGACCTCCATATACAACTGAGGAAGCTAGAAAACAGAGCTGCGTATTACTGTTCAGTGAGTAAGTTAACACACAGAGACTCAAACACCTCGGTTCCTCTACAAAAACCCTGCGTTGGTGATCAACCCGTTGACTTTTCGTCGCTGAAGACGGAGGAACACCTGCACTTAACCATCACTACCGTTAGTGGTAGACCTCACAGTCTACAGGGGGGGGGGTCATTTATACAGGGATTATGATCAGTCTACTCATATATTTGGCAGTTCTAGCACTCTGTGTGACAGGTAGCATTAACACTAACTCATTAGAAATATACTAGGAAATCCTACATGTCTCTATAGTAATGGTTTCCTCTCTTGTTCTTTCAAGCTGTATAATTCACAACTGTTTCTGTGAAGATGTCACAGAGTAATGGAGTCAACCAGATCTCACTGAACTGATCAAAAGTGGCAAAAAGGTTAACAATAATTGATAATAAATAATAATTCCAAAGTGATTCAACGGCACAAACACTATACAGGGACACTAGCATGACATACACTGCATTGATATGCAGGATACCCTTCTATATCCAGTGGAGGTCTGTTCAGAGGGAAAATATAAATATATTTTGAGTGGAGGGGGGGGGGGGTCTGTCATCTCTTCATATTATAGAACTGAGACAAAACGACAACAGTGGGGTATATTTCTGTGTCGTTATGGAAGCACTGCACACTTCTCTTCGACAAAAACCTCACACGAGTCGCTCAGTCACCTGCTTGTATGAAGAGCAGAGAAGCAATAAAACGTCAGATATACATACAGCTGGTGCTCTATACAAACAGAGTTGTTTCTGATGCAATGAATTGTTTGTTATAGTGAAGTGTTTATTTTGCTTCACACATTCATAGCAGATGTATAGCTGTTTATAGACCTACTGTACCTTGGGATCTATTGATAATAAGAGTCTTCTTATTTAAAAATGTTTTATTCTATTTATTTTTGGGCTTTCTGTATTTTTCACCCATGCCAATTCCCTTCCTGGTCGTTGCCCGCATTGCCCCACTGTCGGCCTGGGGAGGGTGTAGAACTACCACATGCCTCCTCCGATACACGTGGAGTCGCCAGCCACTTCTTTTCACCTGACAGCGAGGAGTTTCACTGGGCGAACGTAACGCATGCGGAGGTTCATACTATTTCCCCCAGATCCCCTCCCTGCTGGAACAGGCACCCCGACCGACCAGTCGGAGTCGCAGCTTACAACGACCAGGACACATACCCCGCCGGCTTCCCACCCGCTAACACTGCCAATTGTGTTAGTAGGGATGACTGACCAAGC
Source organism: Notolepis coatsorum (assembly GCF_963971535.1). Classification (NCBI taxonomy): domain Eukaryota; kingdom Metazoa; phylum Chordata; class Actinopteri; order Aulopiformes; family Paralepididae; genus Notolepis; species Notolepis coatsorum. The sequence continues at coordinate 13,145,467 of NC_140167.1, read as the reverse complement.
CGGAGGTACCGCTGACAGCTGGATTCGATCCCAGAGTCTCTGCGGTGGTAGGCGAGTGCTTAGTCTACTGCGCTACCAGCCTTGCCAATAAGAGTCTTCTTGATCACTTGTTGTACAGAACAGCGTATGGATTTATGTCTATCATGTCCATAGGATTGTGGGTAAATAATGGTATGTCTGAAATCATTTATTGATTAATTGAAAAATAATGCGAATATCTTGTCTTTTTTCCTAGCAGAATGCCAGAGACAGTAGCATATTTGTAACATGTCAATTTACAACTAATTTACAACAGTGTTTCTTAAACTATGGGTCGTGACCCAAAAGGTGTCCCTCACTTGTGTTTCTTTCGAGCCCCACGTGAAAAGTCACAGTGTGTTTATAAGCCTGGGTCCTATGGGACAGAAGTAATTCACGAGATTGAGTTTCTTGTTATTAACTGATGGTGGACGGATGATGATTAGATTAGATTAGATACAAATGTATTGTCATCATTATACAGCACAAGTACAGTACAACGAAAATAAATTCGGCATCCAACCAGAGTGCAAATGTAACAGTAAAGTGCAATAGTAATATACAATGTACAGGTGATTAACTCATTGAGCACCACGCTGTTTTCCCATCTTTACTCAATGGCGCCAGCGTTATTGACCATTTTCGCGATGTTTGCGGACCCATCGTGTGTTCTGTATTATAGCTATGGAGACAATAGTATGGCTCATTTGACAGGCATTGTTTATAGTCCAACACTGACAAACCAGTTCATTTCTACATACTTTAGTCTGTGCGCTATTCCACGCTAAACATCGCCCCTAATCCAGTCTTTTTTTCTAGATTGCGAGATATTGCATATGCCCAAATCATTCGGGGCGTTTTACCTCAAAGCTGCGATCGTTACCAAAAGCATGTTTTAGGTTCGGTAAAATACGACACTGTGATCAATACAAAAGCATGTTTTAGGTTCGGTCAAATAGAAGGTACTCCAAAATGAATAATCCCAGTCACTCCATCGCGATCGCAATTACTCGTGTCCATTGGGCATGGCTATCATACGGGAAACAATAGGTTTAAGGCAATCAAATCTCCGACAGATTGCTGTGTTCTGATTCACTAAGAGGGGGAGGGGTTCCTGCAGCCAGATGCACAGAGAGAGAGAGAGACCCAGAGATTAGAGACCCAGTTCAAAGGGTAGGCGATACTGCCACCTGGCGGGATTCGATCGTCATTGCAATTTTAACGTAGGCAGCAGTGCCAGGGAGACACAGGCAGGTCCACGCGAGTGGATGGGGAAATCGGAAAAAAATATCAAAGGATCTAAAAACGAGAAAACTCGTTTTTGGCGCTGAACGGTTGGATTTGAAACACGAGAATACTAGTTTTTGGCGCAGAAAGAGTTAAACTTGGTGTAAAATATATAAATTAGTACTACTGACTATAGTGCTAATCAGAGAGTGGTGCACTCAGCAGAGCATACTATGGGTACTGCACTACCACCCCTGCAGGACTTATAACAGGAGGTGCAAATCCAGAGCCTGCAGAATAATGAAAGACCCCCACCACCACAACAACAGCCTGTTCAAGCTGCTGCGGTCAGGCAAACGCCTGCGCACACACGAAGCAAGAACAGAGAGACTAAGGCTCAGCTTCTTCCCCCAGGCCATCAGAACATTGAACACTTAATTCTCCACACATAAGTACACATGAGCACACACACACAACATACTGTACATGCTGCATTCGCTCACAGACAAACGGTCACTTTAAACAAAATGGAAAGGACACTTTAAAGGAACAAGGAAAATAAAGGTCACTTTAAGGAAATAACTGATGTGGTTCTTGTATAGTATAGTTTAGAAATAGCAAGTATATCATAAGGGCTTGTGTCCATAGGGGACGTTTTATGAGTTGTCAGCTCCTTTCTGTCATTCATTTCTATGCTGGAGAATCGACAGGCGCGCTCCTCTTCCCAGCGACGCGCCTCGGGTTTTATGAGCTCTGGGCGGCAGCGTTTTTGGCGGAGCGCTCCCAGCTCATAAAGTTGAAACTAGTTCAACTTTTGGAAAAGGAGCGCGCTCATCAATGTAACTCATCGAGGAAGGGGTGGAGCCGCGGCTGGCGCCAGCCTCAGAAAAAACGCTCTGAGCTTTTTTTTTTCTTTTTTCAAAGCGGTCCGCCTTGAAAAAAAGGCTTTGAGTGGACACATAGCCTTAGGATATAAAAAAAACGGTATATTGTATAGTAGTGTACATAGGACCCAGTGCCTTAATTCGTAGCTAAACATTGTATTGCATTATCATGCCTATTTTATGTCTATTTTATTACCTGTTTATTATGTCTATTTTATTATTTAGTATTATTGCACAATCAAAGCGGGCATGGCCACCCGCATTTCACTGTATGCCCTGGTATGTATGTGACAAATAAACCTCTTGAATCTTGAATTTTCTCATTCCGTATGCTGAGAGGGCTGCTCTCTCTTAGTCAATGAGTCCGTTAATCAGCCATTCGCTTCATTAGGTATGTTACCCTTTTTGCTAGAAAAGCAGTATAGTGATCACTGGACATTTCAGGCACATTTCACAAAGATGACATTTTCAGCAGATAAGCACTCGGTTTAACCCTTTCACAGGTTAACCGTCTGTAGTGTGGTAGAAGAAGAAGAAAGAAATATGCACTGAGTCGCTGATTAAATGTTCTCTGCACTTCCCATCCCGACGTCCTTCCCCCCAAGGGCAGCCGGGAGCAGACAAGGGCTGCGGCAAGCGCCGCGCCCGGGGACCAATCCAAGTGCTCCTGTCCGTCTTCGCCAGGGACCTGTTGTGCATGTTTTGCAGCTAATAATAATAATAATAATAAATCAAATTTATATAGCGCCTTTCATAGAACCCAAGGTCGCTTTACAATCAGGACAAAAAATAGGGCAAGGAAAGTAGGGGGGGAGGGGGAAGAGGGGATGAGGGAAAGTAGGGGATAATGGACCTAATTTAATCTAAAACTAACTGATGGGGAAAGCCTTGGTGAAGAGGTGTGTTTTTAGAGCGGATTTGAAGGTGTCCAGGGTTGGGGCGTTGCGGATTTCGGGGGGGAGAGAGTTCCAGAGGGTAGGGGACGCCACGCTGAAGGCTCTGTCCCCAAAAGTCCGTAACCTGGTGCGAGGGATGGAGAGGAGACCTAGATCAGAGGATCGTAGGTTCCGGGATGGAGTGTACTGGTGGAGGAGATCAGACAGGTACCGGGGGGCGAGGGCATGGAGGGATTTGTAGGTGAGGAGCAGGAGTTTGAAGGTGATGCGGAGCCAGTGGAGATGGATGAGGGTGGGGGTGATGTGCTGCCAGGGCTTGGTGTGAGTGAGAACCCTGGCAGCTGAGTTCTGGACATACTGGAGCCTGTCCAGGGCTTTGCTGGGTACCCCGAACAGGACTCCATTACAATAGTCCAACCGGGAGGTGACAAATGAGTGAGTGAGGGTCGGAGACGGGAGATGTTCCTGAGGTGGTAGAAGGCAGACTTGGTGACAGATTTGATGTGGGAGTGAAATGAAAGTGTGGAGTCAAGGGTGACGCCCAGGTTACGGACTTCGAGAGACGGGGAGATGGAAGGAATACCTGACACTGAGAGACCGCAGTACGTCAGACTAAAGGACAATCAGTCTGACGTACTGGTGAGCAACACCGGCGCCCCCCAAGGAACTGTGCTGGCCTGTCACCCTTCCTCTTCACCCTCTATACCTCAGACTTCTGCCACAACTCAAGCGGGTGCCACCTACAGAAGTTCTCTGACGACTCCTCCATCGTAAGCTACATCACCAACGATGATGAGGAGTATAGAGCCCTGGTGGAGAGCTTTGTGGGGTGGAGCGACAGTAACCACCTCCAACTCAACACCAGTAAGACCAAGGAGCTGGTGGTGGACTTCCGGAGGGGCAAGAAGAGCCCCCCCCCCCCCCCCCCCGAGCGTCCTCTTCTATGCTGCGGCATGCTGGGGGGGCTCCACCAACTCGAGGGACACCAACAAGCTAAACAAGCTGGTGAGGAAGGCTAGCTCCGTGGTGGGAGTCAAGCTGGTCAGACTAGAGGTGATGGCAGAGAGGGGGATGAGAAGGAAGTTGGCTACCATCCTGGAGAATCCCTCCCACCCCCTCTACGACGAGCTAGTCAAGATGAGAAGCACGTTCAGCCACAGACTCATACCCACCCGACACTCAACTAACCGCTTCGGACAGTCCTTCATACCAGCGGCCATCAGGCTCCACAACAGTGGGCAGGGACCACCCACCCAACCCCCTCCAATGTACAATTTCTTCCCCCTTGAATGTAATGTAGTAGCCTGACCAGTTTATTTTGTCATGTTTGTAATCTTGTTTTTAGGGCCTTTGAGGTGCTTTGGTACCATGAGGTGCAAGCATAGTTGTAGTATCCTTGAATGAGTGCTCCTGCCAGAGTCTTCAAGGTATTCTTGTTTACCAGAGAGGAGATCCGGTACAATGTCTTGTTCGATGGTTGACTTTTTTTATTACACTGGTTGCCATTTTGTTTGGTAGGTCATTTCATCTTTCCTTGTGACAATTGTCACCCATTGTAACAGAGAAGCCATTGGCCTTGCTGAGTTCGTTATTTGATCCAAAGAGAATGGACTCTGTTTTACCCAGGTGTAATGATAGTTTGTTATCAGCGAGCCAGGTGCAGATTCTGCCTAGTTCAGAGCTGAGGGCTTTTCCAACCTGTAACCTACAGTTCAGTCAGATGACCACAATTCTACATTTCAGAACACAGTACTGGTGGTGTAGTGGTTAACACTGTCGCCTCACAATAAGAAGGTACAGGGTTCGATTCCCGCTTGGGGACCAGGTTTCCGTGTTGCCAGGTACCCAGGTGGGGTATCTCCCAGGCCTTTCTGTGTGGAGTTTGCATGTTCTCCCCGTGCTCACAAGGGTTTCCCCCCCGATAAGAGAAACCCAATGGAAAAACATGCACAACAGATCGCTAACGCTGTCGCGTCCCTGACAAAGACGGGCAGGAGCACTTGGATTGGTCCCCCGCAGACGCCCCTATCTGCTCCCGGCTGCCCTTGGGGGGAAGGATGACGGGATGGGTCAAGTGCAGAGATTCAATCGCATCGGCGACCCTACAATTGCATGTGTGTGTTCCTGTGTGTGTGCCGCCCATCGCATGTGTGTCCTGCATGCCAAATAAAGACATCTCCAAAGTCCTGCATTATTATTATTATTATTATTATTATTATTATTATTATTATTATTATTATTATTATTATTATTATTATTATTATTATTATTATTATTATTATATATGACGTATGTTGTCAGGGAAGGATAAGGTGTGATCAAGAGAGATGTCACTTTAACTTTATTTCTGCGAAGGAAACGACAACAAAACATTTACCTTCCTCTCCTCCTCATCCTCCTCACTTCTTTTCTTAGCACTCACAGAAATAGCAGAAGTCCGTTTGGAACCAATTCAAACTCCCGCGGCTCCAATGCCTGTTGCACCTGCTCTGAGACAGATAATGAGAGATGGGGGGGGGGGGGGGGGGGGGGATACAGAGAGGTAAGTGTGGGGAGGAGGAGGAGGGGGAGGGGAGGAGCGAAGAGAGAGTTTTTGTACGAAGCTGCAACACTGTGTTAATAGGCAACTCTGAAGCGTACTTCGGATCAGGCACAAAGTTGACTGTTCTGGGTAAGATATACAATTTTCTTACGTGAATCTATACCTACAGTATACGAGTGGTGAGGTGCTCGTGATATCGGTTGTTTATTTGGTGCGAGAAAGTACTTTGTCTTGCTTCAAACTAGTGCAAACGGACTGTATAGGTGGATGTTGGTCTCGGGGTCTGGATGAATGTAATCAATGACCATTTGATCACATCCACAGAATGAGAAAGAAAGGTATGAGTAGCATCTTGGGCTAAATTTGAGCACTGATCGAGTGCACTGCCTCTGGATACGAGGCTTACTTCAGTGAAGGAACCAAGTTAACTGTCTTAGGTGAGACATGACAACATGAGATATATGAATATAACGTTCTCTAGTAACATAGTAGTAAAAAGTCATTATGTCTTTGTCTTATTGATTACTGCAAATCTGCTCCAGTGCTTAGCTGACACCTTGACTATGATATAATGATGATGAATCTTGTGATTCCTTAGAATAAGTGTTCAATTTCAACATCTACAAATGTTTTATCTAAGCCTTAGATAAAACATTTGTAGATGTTGAAATTGAACACTTGAGTAGGGGGTAAGCCTTGATGGACAGAGTGGTCTACATTGAAATGTGTGTACTCCTCAAAGTGCAACAAGTTTTTTTTAAAACAAAAAAAACAAGTTAGGCAGTTTTTGTTAGACTCAGAATTCTGTTCTCCTATTTAGAAGCGTTCTTTGTAGCTGGAACTAAACTCACTGTTTTAAGTAAGAAAACGTTGAGCAAATATTGTCATCAACTGTCTGATATGAACTTATTAAAGCTATTTAGGCGAGTGAAGGAAGGGACACATAAACATTTTAATCATGTAAAAAATCATTGTTTATCGTGCTTTTCATTCTACAGTAATTGCTGAATGTAATATTTTGTGATACCTCGTGACAATACAAGGCTTATAAGAAGCGTTGTCTATGTTATCCAACCATATATTGCGGTAAAACAGAAAAGAACGGTCTCTATGCCCAGATCATTGATCTCAGAGAGTCTGACTTTGGAAAGTGAACAAAACTCACTGTCTTATGTAAGATATAAACCCTAACTAGATGTAATGTAACACTATACAATACTAAATACAATATAATGCTGATAATTACCAAGTAAAAACAAGTGTCTGTACCTTTATGAATCTTCCTAAATTAGTGGAATAGGTCAACAACTGACTTAAGTTTACACTGAATCTGTATTTTCTGCACAGTACTTGTGCACAGAAATTCTGTTTTATAACTTTTAACTTTTATTTATAAAGCCATAATTAGAGATTGTCCAAATTATATTAGTTCTTTATTTGAATGGACCACTGGACCCTGTCGTACACGATCCAGTTTTTGGCTTACACTTAGAGTGCCTATAGAGTTTGTACTGAACTTGGTAGATCTGCTTTTGGCTTTTTTGCCCCTACATCATGGAATACCCTGCAGGAAACACTGAAATCTATGGGTCGGTTTAGAACCTTAATGACCAATCAGGTCACCACAATATGTAATTGTTTTTAAATGATTACCTCTGTTTTAATTTTTAGCTATTTTATTCTTTTAAAAAGATTTTTTTTAATGTATTTTAAAATGTGCTCTTAATTATTCTGATTGTCTGATGTCCTTATATTTATGAACACACTGTGACACACTTGTGTATGTAACATCTCGACGGCACTGTAAATGAGTTGAATTACTCAGTGTATTATCGAGTATAAATAAAGATTGAATAACTTAGATTGTATATAAAGACTATAAAAGGCTTCAGATGTAAAGGTTGAGGAGGGGGTTTTATATGTTACCGTACATCAAATATTTTAAATGTTTACAGGGGTAAGGACTATAGCGTTGTGTACGTCCTGAAGATGCAGCTTGGTATAATTGGTTGTTTTGATGTCATTCGTGTCCACAGAACCGGGCCATCCAGTCACACCACCCACAGTGAAAGTCCTCCGACCTTCACGAAATGAGTGTAGAGATAAGAAGGACAGGAGGCACAAGAAGACCCTGGTGTGTGTGGCCAGCGGCTTCTACCCGGACCACGTCCATGTGACCTGGCAGATCAACGGGGTCGACGTCACCGACGGAGTGGCGACCGACAACGCGGCCGTCCGGGATGGCAAGTCTTACAGCATCACCAGTAGAATCAGGGTTCTTGCCGACGAGTGGCACACTCCTGGCAAGACCTTTAACTGCACTGTGAGCTTCTTATGGACAAACGAAACCCTCACGTATCACTCGGACTCAGTTGAAGGAATTGAAGGTACACGCTCATAAAGTTGACCTCGCTATACTCTTGTGAGAAAAGTATCATGCTATTTCCATAATTTTCTGGTTATTACCATGATGGTAGTGACGAAAGAAAATTATGAACTAAATACCATGCTATTACCATTGGTATCATGGATAGGATTATACCATGGTATTATTTAAGTGCAATGGTTGTACCATGGTGATATGTGACTTTTGCCATGGCAATAGCATGGTCAATTATGTATACAATGGCCAGTAAAACTGAAATGAACATCAAACTGCCATGATAAACTGTGTCTTTTTTGTTATGGGTGACTAGACGTGCATCCATCTAATCCATTGTGTGTTTCCATCAGGTCAAGTGCACGGTATGACTAAAGGTAAATATGGTGTTCTGTGTTTCACTCCAACGTTTTCTCCTGGGATTACTATTTGTAATCATATCACTCATTATATATAAATAATATATATAATTATTGTTATTTTTATTTTTTATTTCTACAGAGTACTATAAGAATAGCGCACAGACTGTCAAACTAACCTACCTCATCTTCATCGCCAAGAGCAGCTTCTATGGATTCTTCGTTGTGGTTTTGATGGCATGGAAGCTTCGGGTAGGTTCAACATTCTATTTCAGCATATTATGTAACGTTAGGCCATGTATATCTGTACCTGGGAGAACTGGATGAGAACTAATGTCAAGACAGAAAATACCTCTCACAGGGGACGTATTTCTGGCTGCTCCGTCTCCATTTTTTGCTGTTACGGTTTGGTATAGGTGTGTTGGACCCAGGTGCAGTGCAGAACAGATAAGACGATAGGCAGGTGTTGGTATTCAAACAATGAGCTACTCTTTTATTTGAGTAGAGAAATGAACACGCATACGATGGCGGATAAACAAAAGGGGAGAAATCTCAGTCTCCAAAACATGTTAAATAATCTTCACAGTACATAAAGTAATCTACACAATAAATCGGGGAAAATAAAAGGGGAGAAAGCAAGGTCTCCAAAACACGTTAAATGGTAAACACGTCGGTAATATGAACTTTCAATAACGAATTAATTCGGCAATCAAAGTGACATGACAACTATAAGACACATATAGCGAACGTACTTCCTCCGTGGCAAGGAGCGATATGGCTTACACATGTAGGTATTACTCAGTTTGGTGATCGACTGACAGGGTTTGTGTGACACAGGGGAGAATATGAAGGGATATTAACGAGCCACACCAGGTACCAATGAGTGTAATTAAGACAGGTATAGACATGGCAATTACCCACCAGGTAACGCTAGAGGCTTGCTCACTGAACAGAGCGAACCCCAAACGTTACACTTTGCTGCATCTATGACAATGAATGGACTATTAATAGATCATTCTTTGCTTCGTCTGTGTTCATGTATAGGCTGCAGTCCCTTGAACAAAACCATATATATTATTTATCTCTCCGGGGATATTTTTTAATTTTATCCACTTTTTCTCCTATTTTTCCATTTTTCTCCCATCCCAATTTCACTGTGCCAATTCTCCCCTCCCCTGTCTTGAACGTTGCTCGCATATGCCCCCCACTGGCCGGTTGTAGGGAGGATAGAAGCCTTGCATCACGTGTCCCCTCCAATACACGAGGAGGCAGCCTGTCACATCTTTTCACCTGCCAGCACGGACTCTCATTGGCGAGGTGTAACGTGTGGAAGGCTCACACTACCCCCGCCATTTCCTGTCTCTGCTGTGCAGGCATCCCCCAACCGACCTGTAGGAGTCGCTGTCCACAACGTCCAGATTACCACCCATCGACTTCCACCCGCTAACTCTGCCAATTGAGTTAGTATGACGGCCGGCCCAAGCCGGAGGCAACGCCGACAGCCGGATTCGAACCCGGTGTCTCTTGCGTTGGTGACGAGCGCAATGTCCGCTGCGCCACCCAGCCGCCCTCTCCGGGGAATTATTTTATTAGAATTCGCTAGCCAAAACTAGCTTAACATTGCAGATCAAGTCATCCGACTTCACCAACGCCAGTGCATTCTCTGCGACATCCGGTCATTTAGGGTTAGCAATTTAGCTTCTAGAAATTAGAACGTTAAGAAAACACAAAATCCTTTGGTGAAACACAATTTCCCCATGTACCCCACATGCAGCATCAAGGACAGAATTACTATAGCAAACGGGAAAGGAAAACAGTTAAAAAAAGGCACCGGCAGGGCTTGTCAAAACGACGAGAACGAGTGTGAGGTCTAGGAATTGTGGGTATTTCTACGTGTTGTAACGTACATCTTATTTCTGAAATGTCACTAAAATCATATTCTGTTATTTCTGAATGTCTTGCCTTTTTGTTTTCATTTCTCAATCTCGTCATTTATGTCATACTGTTGTGATAAATAAAACGTTTAAAAAAAGATATTCTGTCTGTTTCACAGGGTTCATCTGAAGCAATGCAACAAGGGCTAAAATAAGGCCTTGGCAGCTGATCATTCAAATCCACTTGGTCATTCATATTTGAAAGTATGCGTATATATCCTCTCTTGCAAAGTATTTACATTCAATAATATCTACTGTATCTTATTTGAAAGACACATGAGTCAATACAGCAGCCGTAACATAATTTACATTCGGCGGCTACGTGGCGTAGTGGGCAAGGCGCTCGCCACGAATGCGGAGACGCTGGGATCGCCTGTTCGATCCCAGCGCTCCACATTGCTTTCAGTTTAGCTGGTCGTTCATACTAATACACATTGACCGTATTAGGGGGTGGGAAACTGATGGGTGGGGATCGGGCGTTGTGGACAGCGACTCCTACAGGTCGGTTGGTACGCCTGCGCAGTAGAATCAGGAAGTGTCGGGGGCAGCGTGAGCCTCCCACGCGTTACTCCTCGCCACTGAGAGATCGAGCTGCGCAGGTGAAAAGATGCGACTGCTGTTACCTGAAGTACCGGAGGGGACTTGTGCTATGTATGACTTAGTCCACATTGCAGCCGGCTTGTGGGAGGCAAGAAACAGTGTTCGTGACAGGGGAGGGTTGAATTGGATGATACAAAAAATTGGGATGGGAGAAAATATAGAAAATGGGAGAAAAAGTGGATAAAAAAAAAAAACATAATTTACATTCAATAATATCTACTGTATCTTATTTGAAAGACACATGAATCAATACTGCTGCAGGCATAACACAAAAGCTACTTTATTTCTTCATCACAGTGATAGCATTTATGACCGGCTTCTCATATTATGTGTTAATAAAATTTTGTTGAATTTTGCATTTTATATACTTTTGCTATCATGTCCATGATCATCATGTTTCATGTAGTTGCAAACTTCTTTATCCTCGCTTAAAATGTGTATTCAATAATAAAAGTTTTCACGAGACTGGTGTTTAAAACTATTTTGTGTTTGAGCTGCAATTGTATCTGTCGGGGGTGAACATGAGTAACATGTGTAGCATTTCTCACTCAAAATCATCCACAATATTTGGTTGAATAAAGGCAACAATTGGTATAAAATCTTGCCAATCCTTTCAACAAGGGGGTGTGGGGAGCTGCACTTATGCTATCAAAGACCCCCCATCCTACCTCTTAACATGCGGGCAGAAAAGTGGCCATTTTTGTTTTCGTTTTTGAGGACTGCATATACCAAATCACTATACTTTATACTTATAGCACATAGCCATGGTCTCTTTTGAAAGATAACATCCTGAAGTTTCTGATACAATAAAGAAAGATCATCTTTAGTGCTAATGAAATAGAGTAACATAGGTCTGAACTTGAGTTGTAGAAAAACTTGTTACTCACGTTTTTCTGTAGTAGTTGCAATATCCAGAAATAGTAGGCCTATATCCAAAAGATTTTACACAGATTTGACACAATTCTGTAAATTGACATTGATAACTTTTAACTACCCATTTCTTTGGTAAATGAAAACAATCATTTTTAGAATTCCTTTGAAATGTGTTGCTTGTGTTGACTGGATAATGAATAGCGGTGAATGAATCATAGTAAAGGGAATGTTTATTAAGTTCATTTACCGTCTTGTGTATGTATGTGACGAATAAACCTCTTGAATCTTGAAAAGTAAGACTTTCCTTTAGGGCACAAAATAATTATTTAAATACCTACACAATAATGAGCATAATGGTTTCGCAGGTAGAAAATGGGGATTTGATAATAAAATGGATGGTTCTTTACTACACGTGTCACTAGGAAGCAAAGTAGAAGCCATTCTGGAAGGATTTCCCTGGATTGGTGGTGGTAAAGATGAGCCCGGCGCTAGAAGCTCTGTGTGGGTGTAGAGAACAGCAGCAGAGGACAGGATGTGGTCACAGAGCGCGCTGTAGATCAGGCTCTGTGTCCTGAAATGACGGATGTGCAACATCACCGCAACCTACACACAGTCTGCAACCTCCCGTCTTCATCAGGTCTCCGCGCAAACAAGCTGTTGAGATGAGGTTTTCACATGGGAGAAAGTTTCCATTTCTATGTCAACTGTAGCTACAATGTGGCCCATGTGTGTACAGTATAGCAGCGGCTCTTATCTTAAAAGACTCCAAGGCAAAAGTCATCATCAGGCCTGCTGGCCACGTCACACCACCCACACTAGAGGTACATTTCAGATTTAAACCACCTGAGGTTCCAGTGATACCAGAACAGATCAGGGTCGCTGGTTCCTGAGGGAAAGCCGTCGATTCTCGTGGCTGAACCAGGGTGAAGAACCGGGCTTAAAGGGTTCTGGTGGACCTGGATATTATTACCCTCCGTTTCTGTTGCATGGAAGACGTATGAATTTGAATATTCATTTACATGTAAAGTGATTCAAATGTTTTGTGAAAAAAAGGGAATTCTTAGTGATCATTTCCCACTGCAGAAAACTACCAAATAACTAATTTCTAAATAATACATGTTCAATAGTAGGAGACTTACGACTCCATTTTAAGCAACAACATAGTGTGACCTCGTGGTTTGTTCGAGGCAATGGAACTGAGGATCAGGAATGTCAACATGCAAATTGTGTGATGTTCAGAAAATCATTTAAACACATATCCTCAGACACCAGAGGACTTTGCAAATCGAGTGATAATTAAATTAGTTAAGTTTGAAATATGTGACAGAGTTGAGGTTGAATGACTCAAATGTGCAACATTTCTCACAAATAACCTTGTTCGCCTGACAAGGCAATTATTTACTGCACTTCATCCTAAAAGGATGCAATATATATATATTATAACAATTGATTAGTTATTTTTGTTATTGATTAAATGTATCAATAGTTTGGTATATTCTCATTTTATTCCAATAAACTCCGAATTTGGTATTTACACCATTTGTATATCTTAGTGCGTGGTATATTCTCCTATCAACAAATATCATGTTTTTAGATGTCAGTTTCACATAAAATATATAATCAAAATAATTCCTGCATTAATGTTTGGTTGAACCAGTGGGCAGTTGAACATGAGTGGTGATTAGATTTGATTAAAATGTATTGTCATCATACAGCACAAGTACAGTACAAAAAAAAGAGGTCAAACCAGAGTGCAAATGTAACAGTAAAGTGCAATAGTTTAATCCTCAAGACACCACTCCTTCTGTACCAGGGAAAAGGCACAAATTGCGACCTCCTGTGGTGCGTGGTGGAAAGACACGTTGTGCAAAAGTTAAAGGAGCACTTCAAAAAAATAAAAGGCTGTTTTATTTTGGATGTGTGCGAGATTATGTGCAAAATAAATCACAATTTTTTTGTGACGAGTCATGACATCTTGACTGGTACAATATTGACTGGCTGCTTCACCCAGAAGTAGTTTAATCAGTGAATTCACAGAAAACTTGCACAAAAAGAAAGTCCATTTGAAGGGGTATGGAATAGTTAGTCTTGATTGACATTATGTAAATTATTTGAATAACTTTGATGAGTTACCAATAATTTGATGGGTCACCAGGGTTTGAGAGTGATCCCTATTTAAATCACACCAAAAGAAATCAATCATGGGAGGTAAACTCCAGAATGGATTTTCTACAGCAGTGCTATCCACTCTTCCATGATGCAGCACTGAACGTCACAGGAAGTCCTCCTCCATACCAACAGCTATCAGACTGTACAACGCCTCACTGAGCAGAGTAACAGTATAAATCCCTGTATATCTTCCTGTACATTCTGCATTTTACTGTACATTTTTACTGTATATTTTTGAGACTGTATATTTTAGAATGTATATACATATTTAGAATGTATATCTCTGACTGTGTATTTAATCTTATTCGTATTTTTATTTGTGACTAACTGAATGTTCATTGTGAGCGATCTGTGGTGCTGAATTTCCCTCGGGATCAATAAAGTACTTCCAAAGTACTATTCTATTCTACTCCATGGAAGCTCAAAGGGAAACACCTCAGTCCAAGGACACCCAAGTGCTTTTGACCTAGAATTTTTAATCCGAGCAGATTGTTATTGTTAGACAGACACGGTTTAATGTTATTCATTACAGTAAATACCTTGTAGGAAAATTCAAAACATTACAAAACATTATGCTTCTGATGAAAATGATCTCATCACATTCTCTCTTAATAAGGGCCCGGCTACAGTGATCCGTATATAGACCTGTTTTTAATCATCTTTCAATGAGCATCATCCGTTTATTGGACAGGGCTGATGATAATAACCCCATCCCCGCCAGATTTGTGTATATTTTGAACGTTTGGAGGATTAACGTTAACTTTCCAAACTGACGGAAACGCCATTGTCCCGTTAGCAAAACTATTGTTTCTACGACCAAACTAAATGCACAATTACGTCAGGTTCTAATAAAAAAAAAAAAAAACATGGACATCACTACCATCGGTCTGTTTTCTCTCCGTTTTGTGACGGATCAACGTAGCCGCTCCCTAAGCCTCCCCATTCAGCCGTGAGAGGCACCACAGGGGGGGGGGGGGGGGGGCGGACCATCCAGACGAGCCCAGAAGCACGGGACACAAGGCGGGCCACGGAGTTGAGAAACCAGAGAGAGGCTCGTTTACTGAACGAGATCCATTGACAAAACGCTCAAATTCCTTTTGGGTCGCAGTGTTATTATAGCCAAAACAATGTATAGCCTAAGTGGGTGATTTTATAAATTTTTATCATCATTCAGCCCTAACTATATTCTAGACACTCTCTCTCTCACTCACGACACACATCATACCTGATGTTCATCATTTCACACAAACACACACCAATACAACACACTCATCCCTCTTCAACCCCAATGTGCCTCAGTAAACTAAACCACACATCCCACTCTCCCACCCGTAATGACCACACACAAACCCCCCTCAGACCCCCCCCCCCCCCCCCCCCCAGTGTCTCATTTGGTGATGGCGTTCCCGTGGGTGGGCTGCTGCTGCTGCTGGGCGGGCTGCTGCTCGGCCAGCGCCTGCTGCAGGCGGGTCCTCTTCCTGGAGTAGTGCTGCCAGTGGAGCAGCTGCTGCTCGTCGATGAACTTGGCGCACTGGGCGTTCACCAGCTCCTTGCGGAAGTGCTCGTACTGCAGCAGCTCCAGCATGTGGAGGCAGTGGGGGTACCTGAGGGGGGGGGGCAAGGAAGAGAGACACAAAATAAGTGACCGAATGAGGGGTACGCAGAGGGGGGGGGGCAAGGAAGAGAGGCACAAAATAAGTGACCGAATGAGGGGTACGCAGGGGGGGGGGGGGGGCAAGGAAGAGAGGCACAAAATAAGTGACCGAATGAGGGGTACGCATGGGGGGGGCAAGGAAGAGAGGCACAAAATAAGTGACCAAATGAGGGGTACGCAGGGGGGGAGGGCAAGGAAGAGAGGCACAAAATAAGTGACCGAATGAGGGGTCCGCAGGGGGGGGGGGGCAAGGAAGAGACACAAAATAAGTGACCGAATGGACATGGGGGATGTTAAAATATATATTTACTGCATTATATATATATATCCATATCTGACCATTTCCCAATAAAGGAATATCTTATCTTATCTGTCCTACACTGTAATCATAATAATCTTAACTACCAACCTCATATTATAGTCTACCCATATACTCTGTAAGATAGCATGTACAATAGTGCTGTATATACTGTGTATATATATACACATTCATATATTTATATTTACCGCATATGTATATATAGATATATGAGGCTGTCAATCGATTAAAATATTTAATCTGATTAATCGCATGATTGTCCATAGTTAACTCGTGATTAATCGCAAATGAATCACATATTTTGCATATCTGTTCTAAATCTAGCTTAAACAGATCTTTTTCAAGTTTTAATACTCTTATCAACATGAGTCAACAAATGCTTGCTTTATTGCAGCCATTTAACACAAAAGGATGACCCTCATGCATTGCAAATTTGCATCAAATTAAAAACAGAGTGATGCACAAAATAACAAAAGAAAATAACAATTTAAAACAATGAATAAAGTGTGCATGAAATAGGGGAAAGAAAACATTAGGAACTAGTTACATTCGCACCCCCCCCCCCTCTCTCTCTCACACACACACACACGCACTCTCCCAGCTCTCTTTCTCTCTTGCCCCTTCCTCATTTCTCTCACCGCCCCAACTTTGACAGCCTTAATATACATATAGATATCTGCCCTGCACTGTAATCATGGTAATCATAATAATCTTAAATACCTACCTCATATTATAGTCTACCCATATACTCTGTAAGCTAGCATGTACAATAGTGCTGTATATATACATTTATATATTTACTGCATATTATATATATAATATATCCATATCTGGTGTTGTATATAATGCATATATACATTTATATATATATTATCCATATCTGGCTGAATATACCTGCATACAATCCTTCTATAAACCTACCTATACACCTGCATATAACACATAACTCTGTATGACAGCATGTACAATAATCTTACCGTATATATATCTATCCACATCCGTCTGTACATACCTGCATATAATCCTTTATATATATCTGTACATATCCCTTACCTCCTCTTACTAGTTACGCTACCGGCGGCCAGTATGACTTACTATCATACTGTCTTTATACCTGTATCACTGTACATTAATACTACAACTCTGTACATATATCTGATTAGCACTATACTCAGTAGTATTCATTTATACATTTTATACTTACTATTGCACTTTACTGTTACATTTGCACTCTGCTTCGATGCCAAATTGATTTCCGTTGTACTGTGCTTGTGCTGTATAATGACAATACATTTTAATCGAATCGAATCTAAAAACTGCACTAACAGAACTTGTAAATCGCTTTGGATAAAACATAAAAGCGTCAGCTAAATGACTAAATATAAATGTAAATGTAAACTAAGAAAGATTGACACCATGTGGCCGTGAGAGGTAACTGCACCAAAAAATACATCAAGCAAGGTAGCTTTCGGCACAGTTTTACATTTGGGTCATTCACATCTTGTGCTCTAGAAATGAGACGGTAGCGTTTTAGAGATTTTGCAGCATTGGTCGTATCCAACCAGAGTTCACATGGGCCGTTGTGTTTCATGCATTGCTAGTTGGGAGAGTTTTTCTCTTGTTCAGACCAACTCAGTCAAACTCTGTGATTTAGCTTGCAAAACAAGTGATATTTGTTTCTGAAAGAATTTATATAGTGCATTAACATATTACCTTTTCATAATGACACAATTGGGTGTTTCTGTATTGCAGCCAGCGATAGGTTCAGCCAAAAACACAGGACTGCATTTATGTACTGTGTTTATCCAAAGCGCTTTACAACTTATGCCTCACATTCACACACCGACTACGGAGGCGATCATGCAAGGTGCCAACCTGCTCATCGGGAGCAGTTAGGGGTAGAGCTGCCACGGTATTGATGTTTTCCTTACCGCACAGATTTGCAAAATATTTCCTACCGCCGCGGTTATTACCGCACGCACACAAAAAAATTTAAAAAAAAAAGTTTGAATGCATTTTTTTTTAGTAGTAGTAGTCTACTCTTTATAGCATATAGCCTGCCTCTAGTCTGTCTATCTTTAGAGGATGACTTTGCAGCATGAATATTGTTTGGGATTCGGCAAGCACGCATTAGTTATTGAAAGTGAAACACGGATTCGAAGTTTCCCCTCTGGTCGTGCGCAGTTCACTCGGTGTCGCGGGCAGGGGTGGTTACCCCTAACCCCCCCGACCCTTTCTTATTATTATTACTATAAAGTTACTACTTTATAATAAAGGCATTCGTTTTGTGGCATTAACATTATATAGTTATACGTTCAATAACATCAGCGTATTTACCGGACAATAGCAAGGCAAGCAATACTCTATTCATATCTCAGTTCCTTTCTTTGCTCAGAGCGTGCCGAGTTGTCCCATTCTGCGGTCTGTTAATAAAGTTTTCAATCAGACATGTGTATAGAACAAAGGGCTTTTATTATAACATTCGTTGCAGACAGTAAAATCATTATGTCTCGTTTAGTACTCCTTAGGAGCGATGGTAGTCCACTCCGGCGGAGAGTTAAAGCTAACGTTATTAGCCGTGTTGTGATGAGCTGACATTCAGGAAGTAAAAACCTAATACTCGCTTGCCGATTGGTGGTAACACACTGCATGACGCTACAACGTGTGACGCGTCTCTCTTCTGACCAATCAGTGGTCTGCAATGTTTCACGTGACTTTTCTGGTACCCAATAGGGTCGCTTGGAACCTCGATAGAGGAGTAGGGTATATCTGCAGAGCCGCAAGCCCAACGAGAGGAGGGTAATTTATTATTATTATTATTATAAAAAACAGCGGTGACGCGGTATTCAGCCTACTCTGCGGTGGCCGTGATGCAACAGCGATACCGCGGTAATGCGGTAATCGCGGCAGCTCTAATTAGGGGTTAAGTGTCTTGCTCAAGGACACGTCGACACGCTGCCGGGAGGAGCCGGAATCTAACCGGGAACCTTCTGATTACCAGACAACCTGCTCTACCTCCTGGGCCACTGTACAAGGCAGTTGGATAGTGGATGGTAACTGAGCCCAGAAAATTGGTCTTACTTGAGGAATTTGGCATACTCAGGCTCCTTCCAGTACAGCAAGTACTTCAAGTAGTTGACGAAGGGCTTCTCTCGTAGGTATCCCCTCTGCGCCAGAACTGGAGTCACACAGGAGACGGGCAACATTAGTTTCAGAAATTTACATGGTAATATTCAGAATATTCATATATAATTATATTCATAGAATCATATAATATTCAATATACAAACATGAGTGAACAATCAAATGCAACATAAAACATTAACAGTGCCACGTGGCATGGGATCACTCCAGGTTTGATAGGGGGATCTCCTGCGCTGCAGACAGGGGCTCTAGTAGGGATCACTCCAGGTTCAAGTTCAAGTTCTTTAATAGTTGTCATACAGAAGTACAGAATACTTTCATACAAAATGCTTCTTACTGTTACGCTCCAGAGACTGTGCTAGACAAGATAGTATCAAATAACATAATAACATAATATAGCATGAATTTAGAAGAAGAAAATGAGGTCACAGTGTTCGGTATAGACATATGTACAATGTTCTGAGTTACCATATAATATACAATACACAATACTATGCAGTGTACTAATGTACAGTACTATCTAGTGCAAAGCAGAAATGGGATGAGGTACAATTTTAGGTACAATTTACAGTAAGGTGTACGAGTTGTAGTGCAATCCTTCATCCATAAATATAAAGTGTGGGGAGTGGGTGCTACAGTGTGTTTGTTTAAAGTGGGTGTGTGCTATAAGTGTGTGGAGTGGGTGCTACAGTGTGTTTGTTTAAAGTGAGTGTGTGCGTGTGGATGTGTGTGCTATGTGCGTTTGGTGGTTGTTGTTGTGTAGTGTTCATTCATTGTTCGTTTAGCAGCCTGATGGCCTGGGGATAGAAGCTTCTTCTGAGTCTTTCTGTGCTCGCCTTGAGACTCCTGTATCGCTTGCCTGACCGCAGCAGTTCAAAGAGGCAGTTGTTCGGGTGACTGGAGTCTTTAATGATTCTCTTAGCCTTGCCCTTGCAACGCTTGTAGTAAATGTTCTGGAGGGTGGGGAGCCCCCCTCCAATTGTGCGTTCGGCTGAACGTGTCACTCTTTGTAGTCTGCTTTGGTCTTGTGCAGTGCTATTCCCAAACCAGGAGGTGATGTTGCCGGTCAAGATGCTCTCTATTGTACATGAGTAGAAGTTCTTAAGGATCTTCTGGCTGACTTGGAACTTCCTTAGGCGCCTGAGGAAGTAGAGGCGTTGTCGTGCCTTCTTCACAACACTGTTAATGTGTGTGGTCCATGTCAAGTCCTCGGATATGTAGGCTCCGAGGTACTTAAAGCTGTTGACTCTCTCAACCGGTGCCCCGTCGATGCTGAGGGGGCTGTAGTCCTTGACCCCCGACCTCCTGAAGTCCACAATCATCTCCTTTGTTTTGCTGACGTTCAGGGAGAGGCTGTTTTCCTGGCACCATCCCGCCAGGACCTTGACCTCTTCCAGGTAGGCCCTCTCGTCGTTGGCAGAGATCAGGCCCACCACCACTGTGTCGTCAGCAAATTTGACGATTGTATTGCTACTCCGCTGAGCCACACAGTCGTGTGTGTACAGGGAGTAGAGGAGGGGACTCAGAACACAGCCCTGGGGGGCCCCTATGTTGAGGGTGATGGATGAGGAGGTGCAGTTGCCTGCTCTCACCACCTGGGGTCTGCCAGTCAGGAAGTCCAAGACCCACTGGCAGAGGTCATAGCCCAAGCCCAGGTCCCTGAGCTTGGCTATGAGTATGGAGGGGACTATGGTATTGAATGCCGAGCTGTAGTCGATGAATAGCATTCTCACATAGTTCCCCTGCCTCTTGTCCAGGTGTGATGCTGCTGTGTGCAGCACATGGGATATGGCGTCCTCCGTGGACCTGTTGGGGCGGTATGCAAATTGCAGGGGGTCCATGTTGATGGGGAGGGAGGAGCAGATGTAGCCCTTTACTAGCTTCTCGAAGCACTTCATGGCTATGGAGGTGAGAGCTACAGGGCGGTAGTCGTTGAGGCAAGCAGGCTTGGATAGGGGGATCTCCTGCGCTGCAGACAGGGGCTCTAGTAGGGATCACTCCAGGTTTGATAGGGGGATCTCCTGCGCTGCAGACAGGGGCTCTAGTAGGGATCACTCCAGGTTTGATAGGGGGATCTCCTGCGCTCCAGATGGGGACTCTAGTCTCAAAGTGACATGCTGTTCCCTGGTGGTCCAAGAGATTTTGCTCAAATTCAATAGATGTTGCTTTTGTTAAGAAAATCTAAGTCAAAGAAAAGAGAAAAGCTACATACAGCGTATGATCTCACAGCTCTTCCTCCAGGTTAATATCATGTGAGCCGTGACATGGTAAAAAAGGTGGCACGTGGTGTAGCGGTTAACACTGTCGACTCACAGCAAGAAGGTCCTGGGTTCCGGGTTAACTTGGGGAGGGACCAGGTTGCCAAGTACCCAAGTGGGGTATCTCCCGGGCCTTTATGTGTGGAGTTTGCATGTTCTCCCTGTGCTCGCAAAGGGTTTCCCCTCCAGAGAAAGAGACTCTCATTATGCGCGATGCAAGTAAGCGAGCACAGTACTGCGTTCCGACTCGAGAGAGACTCTTCACTACGACTCTAAAACGGTGACGCTGCATGTTCTACCCGCCAAAGTGGCTGGTAAGAGTGACGGAGTTACACGCCACTGCCGAATTCTACCCGCATTTGGCGGGTGTTAATGTCAAGCCCTGGTTAGGGGTTATAAGTGTCTTGCTCAAGGACACTTCGCCACGCTGCCAGGAGGACCCGGAATCTAACCGAGAACCTTCCGATTACTAGACGATTGCTCTACCTCTTGAGCCACTGTAAAGCAGCTCTTCTGGCTTGCTGACCCTCCAGTGATCATACTGGGTTCATGATGTGCTTTTTCCAAGGAATCAATGACTTGGTGTGCATTTTAGATGCCATATTAGCCTACTGCAACACTACAATAGCACAGACAGATCAAACTAAGTAGAAAGATAATTGTGTTACTCACAGTTGAGGTAGTTTGGATTGGCCAAGCACTGGATAAACTCCAGCTCAGACTGGAAACGATTCCTGGCCTGCTCCTCTGGAAAACAACATCAGTGCTTATCAGACAGAGTTGGTCACTAACACGTATTTAATCACAATAATATGAAAAAAGATAGGTAAAAAAACATTTGAGGCCATACATTGCACATTTGAGAAAATTTAGCTCACGTTAGATGGGCAATTACTTCAGTGGCTAAGAATATATATTACCAAACGTATTTGCCTCAAACATATGTAGATGTAACATTAGCTAGCCTACTGTTATCTTCGCCTTTATAAAGACTTAGTGTTACGTTATATTAAAGTGTAGCTAAGGTCAGGTAACGGTTGCATTTTGTTATCTAATGTTAGCATTAAATGGGACCAATTTTGGCTAGCTAATAACTTAGCAAACATTAGCTGGCGAAGCCACACAAACCTGGTTCCATTAGGTTGACGTTACGCCCGCCACGGGCAAAGTGTGGCCCAAAATAAAATAACGTTAGTTGTTCACTCAATAAAAGAATACGGTGCTTTTAATGACTACAAAACAATAAAGTGATCGTCCTTTCGTTGTTGTTCTGTTTTGCTGTGTCCTGAACGCGTCACAGCATCATATTCTTCTGGTAAAAATATGATGTAGGCTAGACGAATCAAAGGCGCAATACTGCCCTCCACAGGTTATCAGCGTAATAACACAATAAGCGACTGTTGACACGCCGCGGCGCGCACGCAAGTCTACGCGCCCTCGTGCACCCACACACCCAGACACACACACACACACACACGCACACGCACATGCACACGCGCACTCCTTTCTCTCTTTCTCCCACCGTCGGTGCCAGATTTTGGGAGCCTGTCTCTATGACAACGGACAGGCGGGGTTGGCCAGCTGGAAGCATAAATCAATCCTCCTCAGTTGGCATCATCACTGCAAGAAATATTATTCACATATCATCACGCACGAAGTGGAATTATGGACGAAACGGATAATAAAGGAAATGTATGTATAGCAGCCTTTTTGGTTTGGCATGATGAGCATTTTGTAGTTTAGTAATTGTATTTGCTTTGTATAGCTGTAGTAGCTATTGGGCTCAGCTGCATGGAGTTTAATTCGAATAATGGTGCTTTATCTTGTAAGCATGGGCTAGCCGGCAGAACAATAAAACAAACGCATGTTTTGTTCAGCTCCGTTCATTGACAATAGAATTGTGGAGATTTGAACGAGCTGAATCAATGAGCTCTTGTTCCCGGGATGCCATACAGGTGATGCACCGCTGATGAAGCTAACAGGCTAGAATAAAGAGAAGTGTAGGCCTGTAGGCTAGTGTCATCAGTGGCAGGCCTCTTGCAGTGTGATTGTGAATGATGATTATTGTCTTGTCGGCTGAACAATTTCATTTATCCCCCCCCCCCCCCCCCCCCAGGAGGAGTACATCGGAGAAATAAAGGGTGGAATGCGACCTTCAATGAAACTGGTTGTTATGGGAATTATTAATAAGAAGCCAAAGAGGTTGGTGGAGACTTTCTTTTTGTTCTTGCATAAACTCCCATAGTCTGCATGGTGGAAAAGCTACTATCCGCACATAGAGGCTGTGTTGCACACGAAATGGTTACTTGCCTAACTCACTAATGTACAGTAACAACGATGTCTGGCTACCTCAAAAATAGGTAAATAGTACTATTTTAAAGGCACAAATAAAACCTCATTGTCCATGTGGTTAATCTATATGGGAAAATCTCTTTGGCAGTGCATTGCTTAATTATAGGGAAGTCAGTCGTGGGATAGCTCCAACTCCCATGGAATATATGGCATTTCTTTGGGAGATAACATCATTAGTCACAATTACATTACTGTTGCATGAAAATAGGCTTCCCAGGGGATTTGAGTTGAGTGATATGGTCCTGCAGAGGAGTGGTGTTGTCTGGGAAACAGAACCCCAGACAGGGTTCCTTATAAGGTTCTGAAGGGAACATATACATTTTATTTAAACAAATTCTGAAAGAAAAAAAAGATTGATGTTTGATGCTTGACCACCATCCATTGTTTTGTTTTAGTAATTCAAAATTGTTCCGATTTAAGGGTGTGTGTGTGTGTGTGTGTGTGTGTGTGTGTGTGTGTGTGTGTGTGTGTGTGTGTGTGTGTGTGTGTGTGTGTGTGTGTGTGTGTGTGTGTGTGTGTGTGTGTGTGTGTGTGTGTGTGTGTGTGTGTGTGTGTGTGTGTGTGTGTACTGTAGTTAGCTCCTTTAATAGACTGTTTGTTTATCTTGACACCCAGATCACCGCATGTCGTTGCTACAAAGAAATTTGAGAAGGACATACTGTTGCTCCAACTGGTTTCAAATTGAGAGGATAATAATAATAATAATAAAATCATACAATGCCAATAATAGAGGCCTTTCATTTTTAACAACATGGTTGTTGACTACCTCTGAAAGAAAAGGTCTAATTTCTGTGTAGTGGTAGAGTAAGTAAACCATTGAAAAGGCACAAATAAAAACCACAAAATATAGACTTAAACTAAAATTAAAATATTAAGAAAATGTTTAATGCTAAAATAAAGAATCTCAAAAATATAATAAAGTAGAACAACGAGGCATGAGTGACGAGTGAATAAGGCGATATTATTGTTCCACTGCGACCTGCTTACAAGATCCAGTAATAACACCTCAAAATGTAAAATTTATGTTGACGTTTCATATCGACACATAGTGGCCGTTGTTTTGCACACAGCCACCATTGTTCCTTCCGACATGGAGGGAACAAATGGACATTCTAAACATTCTTTAACTTAAGGCCTCTATTGTAACGGTTACAAAGTGCCGTCTGGAGTGTAGGTGTCCAACGACCACGTGAGGCGTCTCTCCTCTTTCTGGTTCTCGTGCACAGAAGACCTCTAAAGAATATCGTTTAAAAAGTAAAAAGTTACACATTGTACCTTTATGGGGTACCCCACGATCAATCAATCAAACCTTTATTTATTCTCGAAAGGACAATTGAGGTCACCCTCATTTTCAACAGACTATACAGACATTTCAATGCATACATTTTTTTTTACAATATAATAATAATAATAAGTCCTTGGATGGGTGCTACACCAGAATGATGCGTGTGGTGCTCAACATCAACAGGGATGAGCATGTCACTAATGCAAACTTGTATGGGGGGGTGCTAAAGGTGAGCGATAAAGTGGAGAGAAAGTCAGGAGAATGAGGCTGGCAGGTCACTGCCAGAGACACCATGAGCTGCCAACCAGCAAACTTGTGCTGTGGGAACCAACACACGGGCATCGATCACGAGGACGTCCCACGTTAACATACGTGGACGTACTCAGGAGAGATGCGGGAACAGAAAGCACCGGCGAGCTAGCCAGATGCATGGAGGATCGGGATGACTGGAAGCACCGATGGAGGGCCCGTCCGAGGACGACCTAGATAGATAACTATATCTATATAGCACTCAGTCTCTTCACATATGGACCCAGTCCAGAGTGCCCCACAGCAATTAATATAAAATGAACATATGTAACCGGTGTCGTATTGCTCTGCATTGTGTTTCGATTCAACCCCTGTTAAGGGATCGCCCTGAGTGGGAGTTGAACCCCGGTCTCTCGTGCCGCGGGTGGCATCACAGACCACTAGACCAAGAGGTGAATTCACTTCTTGGTAATGTGTCTGGACGCCTCTGGGGAGTGAGTTTACTTGCAGTACCGCTTAACGTCCACAGCCACTTCACTACACTGTCCATCGTGACTGTGGATAGACACGCGGTACGTCCGTTACACTCACCCCCCTAAACTCACTGCACCCAGGGCATCCGGGTCACGGCACCACGTGTAGCCGGTCTCGTATTGCTCTGCGTTGTGTTTCGAAATTGACCCCTGTTAAGGGATCGCCCTGAGTGGGAGTTGAACCCCGGTCTCCCGCGCCGCGGGCGGCATCACAGACCACTAGACCAAGAGGTGAATTCACTTCTTGGTAATGTGTCTGGATGCCTCTGGGGAGTGAGTTTACTTGCAGTAGCCTACCGCTTAACGTCCACAGCCACTTCACTACACTGTCCATCGTGACTGTGGATAGACACACGGTACCTCTGTTACACATGGGCATAAAATCAGCATACAGTTGACAGAATAAAAACAATGCATGAATTGCAGACATAAGAATAGGTATAAAAGACAATAAAAGTAGTGCAACGTAAACGTACAGACATAAGAATAGGCATAAAATAAGTACAATAAGTACAGTGTTGCTGCCAGCCAGTCCCCCAAACACCCCACACATCATCAATCCCCATCAAACCATTGGCGATAAGCCAAATGGTGGATAAAGATGCTAAGTTGCACCCTTTTATTTAGAGTCGGCTTCAGTCTGATGCCAGGAGATGTCACTGTTGTATCTCTTACAGCTCTGTGTTTACCACCTACCAGTATTAGAACAATTGTGATTCTGCCTTCGGTCCTGCATGTGTACCTGTTGTGGTTCGTTTTTTAGTTTTCCTTCCATGTTCATTCCTGTCAGTTGCATTCCCCAAACTGTTACTATGTAATTAAGATAAGATAAAATATTCCTTTATCGATCCCCTTGGGGATTATTTCGGGCGTCATAGCAGCATGGAGGCGGGGGGAGAGGAGGTACAGGCACGGGCAGGGTAATAGTAGAAAGACGCAATACAATTATAATAAAGATAGAAATGAAATGGTGTAAACAATATAATTAACTCTGAATATAAGAATATGATCAAGTAAACAGTGTAAACAAAGGTGCAGATGAGGGTCAGTTATATTATACGTTACAATAAATATGGGCAATAATGAATTTTAATCTGAATATATACTGAGTAAATAAAGTAAACAGTATACACAGGTGCAGTATAGGTACCCTAACTGGCATAATATACTGTACGTGCAGGTTAGGTGGTAAGAGTCAGACACACTTAGTGATCAGACATTCCTATTATATACATTATACTATTATACATGCTATTATACAACTATTATGCATTCCAATTATGATAATGGCCATAATTGCAAACACTGGCCACATATTGTTTTTACTCTGAGGGAAATCTCTGGTAGTGGTGATATTTCTCTCACTGCTGTTGATTCAATATGGAGAAGCTCGGTGACGCTGGCCCTCTTCCCCTCGTGTGTTTGTACAGCATGGAGGTGTCTGTGGCCCATGTCCCCAAGGAGGAGGACAGACGTGTCCCCCAGGAGGAGGAGGACACGCAGGGCGACGTGGGGCTGCAGCTGAAGGTCAGTTTCATGGACAAGGCAGTGCAGCGCAACGCCCGCCTGGCGGGGAAGTGGGGTCCTGCTGAAAAGACCCTCTCCTACTTCCCCTTCGCGCCCGGAGAACCCTTCAAGGTACAGCTGAGCCCCGCGTGTCACTTTGGAATAAATGAATGAATGAATGAATGAATGAATGAATGAATGAATGAATGAATGAATGAATGAATGAATGAATGAATGAATGAATGAATGACATTTTATTTTCGTGTCATGTCCGACGACCCATCCCATACGCTTACGGGATTATAAGACACCAAAAACAATAATTGAATATAACATTCACTTCCCAAGGTTTGTAAGCTACACCATGCACACCAACTTGATGAATTTAAAATGGGGGGGACCCCGATGTAAACAAGACGAAAGTCTTTTTCTGGTCTTAATCCTCTTAGCAGTTGTTTGTATTGAGCTGTACTGTATTGTACCTATTCTGCAATCTGGTAATAAAGTTTTCAACCAATCAATCAATCAATCAGAGGCCAAAGTAAACACATCACATTATACGGTATGTTCTTTTCGTACGTTTATCCCAAGCGTTCTCTAAATATTCTACAAGTGCAAATACCCTGTGATCAAAAATCCATTTGAGTCTATCTGCATCACTCAACCACATTAACTCAAGGTTTTTACACCTGTCAAATAACTCTCTCTCTCTCCTCTCTCTCTCTCTCTCTTCTCTCTCTCTCTCTCTCTCTCTCTCCTCTCTCTCTCTCCTCTCTCTCTCCTCTCTCTCTCTCTCTCTCTCTCTCTCTCTCTCTCTCTCTCTCTCTCTCTCTCTCTCTCCTCTCTCTCTCTCTCTCCTCTCTCTCTCTCTCTCCTCTCTCTCCTTCTCTCTCTCTCTCTTCTCTCTCTCTCTCTCTCTCTCTCTCTCTCTCTCTCTCTCTCCTCTCTCTCTCTCTCTCTCTCTCTCTCTCTCTCTCTCTCTCTCTCTCTCTCTCTCTCTCTCTCTCTCTCTCTCTCTCTCTCTCTCTCTCTCTCTCTCTCTCTCTCTCAGATGGAGATTGTGTGTGAGCACCAGCAGTTCCGGGTCTGGTGGACGGCCAGCCCTGTGTGGCTTCACTCACCGGGTCACGCCGCTGGCCTCTCTGAACTCTCTACGGGTCTCTGGAGACCTGCAGCTCACCAAGGTGGCTTAACGCCACAGACAGCAGAGGAAGCTAAAGTGATAACTTGACATTTTTTGTTGAAATCTGTTATTATTTTCTGTCACATTGGGGTGAAAATGTTTTTTTGAATTGGCACTTTAGTTAGTTGTAAGGGAAAAAATACCTTTTTTAGTGTCGTTTTTGTTGCTCATTCAATGGGCACCACTACTAGCCGCAAGCTATAGTAACCATCGGTTTCAATGACAAGTAATTTTTAGCTTAGCTGAAAATACAAATATTGAAACGTTTCCCCCCCGCCATACGTTCCTTGTAATGAAAACCTAACGGACTAAAACTCTAAATGTCTAGGTATCCCTTTACCGTGAGTGGACAGTAGGGTTAGAGTAGAACTACATTTTCCGTGTGTAGAGTCAAATAAATCGGGGGACGTTTTTTTTTTATTATAATACTTTTTTTTTTAACAATTATAATAAATTACACCTGCCTCGTAATCACGTGTTAAGACAAGTGCCTTCACTAGATTACCTGTTTGGGGACTTGGAAATATTGACAGAATGTAACGGTCATCTCGATGTCTTCAGTCCACAGAGGAATGTGATTTGTGACACGGTTTGCCTAATATAGCCAATGTTTCAGCCAATGGACACAGTGAGCGTAAACCACGTGATGTATTGCTGTAAGGGAATATCCCGCATCAATCGGCAAGATGGTGAAGAGATGGGAGTCGGGGTCATAGATATATATATAAAGACTAGATGACTCACCCGCGCTGCTGGCTGCCATCTTGCTACAGGGTAGCACGCCCACTCATAACATGAATGTCTATAGTGCATGTACTATTGAAATAACCATAGCTTGCTACATTTTCAACCGTTTGGTTTGTTAAAAACGTCAGAGATGTAGTTATCATACTGCATACTTATAATGGACTTTCATATGAAAAAAGCAAGAATCATAGCCACGTTAATAACGTTTGTAATAAACCAAACCGTTTGTAAATCTGTCAAGATTTCAGCGAGTATTTTAAAGCAGTAGTTAACTGTAGCAAGATGGCCGCCTGTGAACTACTGTACGCAGGAGACTCCACCTTGCGCCATCTAGTCTTTATATATATATCTATGGTCGGGGTCACCTCGCCGGCCTGTAGGCGAACGAGTGTACGTGCATTACATAGAAGTTTCAGATCTCATCTTTAATTTCTCTAAAATGTGAAAGTGAAATATGACAAAAGCGCTTAACCTGACAAGGCTGCATGAAGCTTGAATGTTTCCGATAATCGGTACCAAATGGAATTCCCCCATCCTACTAAGTCCTACTGACAGGTGTAATGTAAAATTAAATGAAGTGACCTACCGGTACGTTTAGTGCATGTTGACGATATAAACCATGTCATGTCCGACTCAGTTTGCCTCCGAAAACAGAGGTATAGACCAAGACAAAAGAGCTCCAATCATTATGTCACCTTTGTTGTCGTTCTGTTTTAACGTTGAGAAGCTACTAACTAGTTTCTGTAATTTTCTGCCTAGTCACCATAGCACTTTCTATGTGAATGTCTCATATGGATTGTAAAAGCACTGCAATAAATCTCTTGTGTTGTTTTTTTCCCAACGTGTTTCCTTGTACCGGTTGAGTAACAGTTACCACTGTTTTTTCCTATCCCTAAGGCAGGGGTATTGTGTCATCCGAAAGCACATGGTTATGCATGTGTGACGGATCGTATTGGTCTGCGTTGTGTTGTTGTTAAATGCTTATGTCCCGAGGGGGAGTCGAACAGGGGAGCTCCCGCGCCGCGGGCGACGACACAGGCCGCTGCACTAAGAAGTGAATCCACTCCTATGTACCGTACCTATGCGTCTATTAACCCTGTTATGAGGAAGTGAGTTTAACTTACCAGCCCGTAATGCCACAGTCACTTGTCAACACCCCTGTTTCTGTGACTGTGGATATACTCACGGGCTTCCCAGTTACACATGTTTTTCCATTGGGTTTATCTCTTTTTCTGGAGGGGAAACCCTTGCGAGCACGGGGGAGAACATGCAAACTCCACAGAGAAAGGCCCGGGAGATACCCCACCTGGGTAACTGGCAACACTGCAACCTGGTCCCCAAGCGGGAATCGAACCCTGGACCTTCTAGCTGTGAGGCGACAGTGTTAACCACTACACCACCGTGCCAATAGTGTCAAATAGTGTCAATCTTGAGTGTTACACTAGTAGTGTAGCCATTTTAGCATGATAGGTAGTAGTATAAGTATAGTAGCATAGTAGTAAGGTACATAATAGAAAAAAAGACAGTAAGAAGGTTAGTTCTTTTGTTTTCTTTTAGATAGAATAAATCGAAGCACTACATGTATAGTAAATATGCATGTAACTCATAAAAACGTGTAAACGAATCGGCAGGCTCTGGGGATGTAAACAAAGTTCTCTCCGTAGTGCACCTTTAACCCTTTCACCGCCGCGCTGCCAAAACGGTTAACCCTTTCACTGCGACAATACACAGAAGGTTAACCCTTTTCACTGCCACACGACAACCGTCGGTCGTGTGATAGTAAAGGGTTAACCTTCTGTCGTGTGGCAGTGAAAGGGTTAACATCAGATTCCCACTCCGGGTAACGTGCTGCCAAAATAAACCAAGTCCCGTTGCCTCCCTGTTGCTGACGGTAGTTTACAGAGAGGGCGTGTCTCCCTCCAGAGGGGGCGTGTCTCCCTCCAGAGCTGCCTGTCCGCACTTGAACTTGGAACGAGTGACAAATCTCCCCTGAGCTCCTGTACCTGT
The DNA here is from genome assembly GCF_963971535.1 of Notolepis coatsorum. Lineage (NCBI taxonomy): Eukaryota > Metazoa > Chordata > Actinopteri > Aulopiformes > Paralepididae > Notolepis > Notolepis coatsorum. The sequence goes on along the minus strand of NC_140167.1, from coordinate 13,114,348 downwards.
CTGCACATGTATACTCTACTTTGGCTTCCGGAGTCAAACACCATTCATTTTGATACAGAAACACAGTTTAATAATAATAAAAACACTATGAAAAATACATGAAATAGATAGGGATTTTAATAAACATCGACACAAATGAGTTAATATTACATTTACAATACTATATCAATGACGTCAATGCCTGTTGGGATTCAAATGATGTACCTTTTTGAGACATGACTACATTCATGGAATGTATAAATCCAATCTTAGGTCCAAGACGGGTTCGATGGCGGACTAAACTAATTCAGAGATACGGCACTAATTAGTCTGCTCTCTGATGGCGTCTATCCAGGCCATCCGGTCCTTCTTGGTTGGAGCCTGGATGAAGTAGTGGACATCTGACTGGTTGATGATTTTGAACAGGTTGCCTTGGATGTTGCCCTTCACGCCTGCATGGGGGAAAGAGATGAGGTTATATAACACATGTGGTACGATATAAGGTTATATAACACATGGGGTACGATATAAGGTTATATAACACATGGGGTACGATATAAGGTTATATAACACATGGGGTATGATATAAGGTTATATAACACATGGGGTACGATATAAGGTTATATAACACATGGGGTATGATATAAGGTTATATAACACATGGGGTACGATATAAGGTTATATAACACATGGGGTACGATATAAGGTTATATAACACATGGGGTACGATATAAGGTTATATAACACATGGGGTACGATTGTCTTGAGAAGAACACTACAAGATATGTGACCCAGTTTAGTCCCAGTTAGTCTGTCCTTCAGGAATTTTAAAACACCAGGCAAGCATGAGCGTTAAAGTGCGTATCCACAATAAGTATAAATTGATGTTTCAAATGTGAATAGTTTTTAATTTGTTATTCTTTTGATAAGAATATAGGACAAGCATTATGCTTCAGTCTGGAATGATTGTGCATAAAGTATTGTGTGTGATGATTGAATAAAACTACTACTACTACTACTACTACTACTACTACTACTACTACTACTACTACTACTACTACTACTACTACTACTGTACTATTACTACTATTACTGTACTATTACTACTACTACTACTACTACTACTACTACTACTACTACTACTACTACTACTACTACTACTACTACTACTACTACTGTACTATTACTACTATTACTGCTGCTACTACTACTACTACTGTACTATTACTACTATTACTGCTACTACTACTACTACTGTACTATTACTACTATTACTGCTACTACTACTACTACTACTACTACTACTACTACTACTACTACTACTACTACTACTACTAAAATGGTTCATGGCTGCTAGCCATGTGTTTCTGGTGGGTCCTTACATGACAAGAGCATTAGTACATCTTAATAAATGTTGGTCCCAAGGGCCAGACCAAATTCCTTCATATCCCCCCCTGGCGGAAACAACGGTTTGCCAGCTGGCTCCATTCCACATCTCCGACATAGAGCTTGTGGATGGTTATCATGTTATCAGGACATATGAAGTACATCACGGCATACATACCTTATGCACACTGCACCTTATGTGTATACTGTATACTACTTCATCAGAGCATATATTTCGCATTTTTAGCATTTAGATTTTTTTAGATGATATATATTAGATTAGATTAGCATACTGCACTTTATGTGTATACTGTATACTTACTTCATCAGAGCATATATTTAGCATTTAGCATTTTTAGATTATATATATTAGTTATTAGATTATATATATTGTAACTATATTTATTGTAGGGCAAATATAACAGAGAGCATAGCATACATACCCTCATCTTCCACCTTGATTTAATTATATTGTTATATTGTTTACACTGCCTATTTTTATTCTATTTAAATTTGTACTTCTCCACTGTACTATAATTCTATGACCTGTATCATGTCTTCTATTACCTGTACCTCCCCTCCCCCCTCAATATAGGAATATCTTATCTCAGGAGGCTGAGGGTGAGACTGCGTGTGACTCACCTGAGGGAACCCCGTTGTCGTTCAGGGAAGAGACCAGACAGCCTCGGAGCGAGAAGCCGCCCACTGGGTTGATGTCATCCTGAGGGATGACACACAGGAAGTAGATCAGACAGAATACCAACAAACAAGTTATTAGCGGTCGCCACCTGGGAGAGGGGTTACGAATAATGAGTAATACAAGCTTTGAAGTGATTATTCACTAGGGCTTGGTGATGTGGCCAAAATATCACATCACAATATTTTTCTTAGTTTCGAGCTATTTTGTTTTCCAGTAAGGGCCTGTGTCCATAGCCGACGTTTTATGAGTTGTCAGCTCCTTTCTGTCATTAATTTCTATGCTGGAGAAGCGACAGGCGCGCTCCTCTTCCCAGCGACGCGCCTCGCGTTTATGAGCTCTGAGCGGCAGCGTTTTTGGCGGAGTGCTCCCAGCTCATAAAGTTGAAACTAGTTAAACTTTTGGAAAAGGAGCACGCTCATCAATGTAACTCATCGAGGAAGGGGCGGAGCCGCGGCTGGCGCGAGCCTCAGAAAAAACCGCTCAGGGCTTTTTTTTTCTTTTTTTTTTCAAAGCGGTCCGCCTTGAAAAAAAGGCTTTGAGTGGACACATAGCCTAAGGCTACCTATGTCAAACCCCGCCCTCTTTTGTTGATCCTCCAATCACAACTTGTTGTATAGTCATTCTACTATTTGGTACAACAACTAATAATAATAAAATAATAATAATAATACATTAGATTTATATAGCGCCTTTCACAGTGGACGGTAGGGTGTTGGCAGGTGGGTTTTGAGGACTGATTTAAAGGACGGTAGGGTGTTGGCAGGTGGGTTTTGAGGGCTGATTTAAAGGATGGTAGGGTGTTGGCAGGTGGGTTTTGAGGGCTGATTTAAAGGATGGTAGGGTGTTGGCAGGTGGGTTTTGAGGGCTGATTTAAAGGATGGTAGGGTGTTGGCAGGTGGGTTTTGAGGGCTGATTTAAAGGATGGTAGGGTGTTGGTAGGTGGGTTTTGAGGGCTGATTTAAAGGATGGTAGGGTGTTGGTAGGTGGGTTTTGAGGGCTGATTTAAAGGATGGTAGGGTGTTGGTAGGTGGGTTTTGAGGGCTGATTTAAAGGATGGTAGGGTGTTGGCAGGTGGGTTTTGAGGGCTGATTTAAAGGATGGTAGGGTGTTGGTAGGTGGGTTTTGAGGGCTGATTTAAAGGATGGTAGGGTGTTGGTAGGTGGGTTTTGAGGGCTGATTTAAAGGACGGTAGTGTGTTGGTGTTGTGGATGTGGCTGGGGAGGGCATTCCAGAGGGGGGGGGGCAGCCGCAGCAAAGGCCCTGTCGCCCCAGGTCCGGAACGTGGTCCTGATGGAATGTAATAGGTTGACGTCAGCAGACCTGAGGCGACAGGTAAGGGTGTGGCGGTGGAGGAGGTGAGAGAGGTGGGGGGCGGTGGGTTGTTGGGGGTTTTGAAGGTGATTAGAAGTATTTTGAAGTGTATCCTGTATTTGATCGGGAGCCAATGGAGGTCGTGGAGGTCAGGGGTGATGTGGTCAGAGCGGCGGGCGGAGGTCGTGGAGGTCAGGGGTGATGTGGTCAGAGCGGCGGGTGGAGGTCGTGGAGGACAGGGGTGATGTGGTCAGAGCGGCGGGTGGAGGTCGTGTAGGTCAGGGGTGATGTGGTCAGAGCGGCGGGTGGAGGTCGTGGAGGTCAGGGGTGATGTGGTCAGAGCGGCGGGTGGAGGTCGTGGAGGTCAGGGGTGATGTTGTCAGAGCGGCGGGTGGAGGTCGTGGAGGACAGGGGTGATGTGGTCAGAGCGGCGGGTGGAGGTCGTGTAGGTCAGGGGTGATGTGGTCAGAGCGGCGGGTGGAGGTCGTGGAGGTCAGGGGTGATGTGGTCAGAGCGGCGGGTGGAGGTCGTGGAGGTCAGGGGTGATGTGGTCAGAGCGGCAGGTGGAGGTCGTGGAGGTCAGGGGTGATGTGGTCAGAGCGGCGGGTGGAGGTCGTGGAGGTCAGGGGTGATGTGGTCAGAGCGGCGGGTGGAGGTGAGCATGCGGGTAGCAGAGTTTTGGACATATTGACTGGCATATTTGGACAGTTTATACTGAACTTGGTAAATCTGAGTTTAACTTCTGTGCTCCTGAATTGTGGAAAGTCCTGCAGGGGACATTGAAATGAGGACCCATGTGTTGATTTAAAGCACTAGTGTGATTTAGAGCACTGGTGAGTGTTTGAGTGTTTTAAAGCATTCTAGTTTTCTATTTATTAGTACACTGCTATTTGTAGTTTAAGTAAAAAGTTTTACTTTTATATGAAAATGCTTTTTTCCGTTATGCTCCTGAGAGTGTGCTAGATAGATAAAAATAGATAAAGTATAAAATAGAAAGTCAAGTACGTAAACAAAGTGTAAACAAAAGTGTTCAATATACATATATACAATATACAATACAGAGTAGAACAAATTTGTAACTGAGTTACAATACAATACAGTATAAAGTACAATGCAGAAATGGGATGAGGTACAACTTAGGATAAGGTGCAATGAGGTATGAATTGTAGTGCAAATCTCTTTACCAATAGATATAAAGTGTGTTAAAGTGTCTAAAGTGGGTAAAGTGGGTGCTACAGTGAGTTGTTTATTTAAAGTGAGTGTGTACGTGTGGATGTGTGTGCTGTGAGTGTATTTGAAGGTTTGTTACATAGTGTTGTACATTATCGTTGAGCATCCTGATGGCCTGGGGATAGAAGTTCCTTCTGAGTCTCTCTGTGCTTGCCATGAGACTCCGGTATCGCTTGCCTGACCGCAGCAGTTCAAAGAAGACGTTGTATTATCCTCTTCTTTGTACTTTGTAATATGTATTGATGATGACTATATGATTGTAATTACTTGATGACATTGAAAATGAGGGCTTCCTTCCCCTCAATGTAATTTTACATTAACATTTAGTAATTTAGCTGATGCTTTTACCCAAAGTGATTTACAAGTTCTGTACAACAAGTCAGCAGGAAGGGTACAACTCTGGCAGCTAAGGGTCGGTGGCGTTGCTCGTCTAGCAGTGTCCAACTTGAGTGTTACACTCTGAGTGCATAGTAGCATAGACCCATTTGCATGATAGGTAGTAGTATAAGTATAGTAGCATAGTAGTAAGTTACATAATAGTAAATGGGCGACAGTGGCTTAGGAGGTAGAGCAGTCATCTGGTAATCCGGAGGTTCCCGGTTCGATTCCCGGGCAGCGTGTCAAAGTGTCCTTGAGCAAGATATTTAACCCCTAACTGCTCCCGATGAGCAGGTTGGCACCTCGCATGGTTGCCTCCGCCGTGAATGTGTGAGTGAATGGGTAAAATGTGAGCAACAAATTGTAAAGCGCATTGGATAAATGCAGCCATTTACATAATAGTAAAAATACAGTAATTATTTTAGACTTAATTTCAAGTGTAAATAAAGATTGAATGAATGAATGCACGAATGAATGAATGAATGAATGAATGAATGAATGAATGAATGAATGAATGAATGAATGAATGAATGAATGAATGAATGCCTTAATATTCTGTGTAGGACCCCCCAGCCCTACTTTGCACATACCTTGCTAGGATCGTAGTAGTGTAGGAAAGCAGGCTCTGATCGCAGCACGAACAGTCGCACCTTCCAGTTCTTCCTCTTGTGGCCCTGTGTTTGGAGAAGAGCCATGTGTTGTGTTGAGACGTGTTCAAGCCAATAGCAAGTGAACGTGCTTTCAAAGAAACGTGTGAGGAAAGCTGAGGCATCAAGAGCCGAGTACGAGAATGGCACGACTGGCACGACAAGAATGGTGTGTTAAAAAAGGAATCTCTTAAAGGAACACGCCAACTTTTTGGGAAATATGTTCCAGTAGAATGCTATCTGGCTGCACGTTAGCCTAGCTTAGCACAATGAATGTAAGAGGACAGCGCCGGTTAGGCTTCGGGAGAGGTGTTAGTTGGACAATGCCTAGGCTAACCGGTCATATCTACTTCCATTCATTGTGCTAAGCTAGGCTAACGTGCAGCCAGATAGCTTTCTACTGAACGCACAGTGAGGAAACTGGTATCTATCCTCTTGTCTCTCTCTGGAGAAGACGGTAAGCTAATTTCCCAAAATGTCGGCGTGTTCCTTTAAATGTGGGTCCAGAGTTAAAGGATTTGGAAACCATTTACATTAACCGGACGCTCGTAACATATTCATCATTGCTCATCTATTCATGTATTCTGCTTATGAAATATTATATGTTCATAATCATAACCCATAGGTCAGTGGTGTAGTCGAAGGTATAATGCATTGCAGATATACTGTGTATACCTAGAGTACCTCTTTCTCTAGCCATGTATACCCACCTATCATCATAACTATCATTAAAAGAAGGGAGAGTCACAGTATATTCACCTCCCAGCAGCTTGTCGTGGAATTATGTGTTATTAATGTGTTATTATACTGTTATTATTACACAAGCAAAATGTATTAATAGATATTATAAATGTGTTATTATACTATTACATAAACACTAATAACTAACAAATTAATAGATGAGTTATGAATGTCCAATGAATGTAAATCGTTACCAAGAATTTTAACAAGCTTTGATTTCACTAGTAAACAGGTGGGGAGGATAAATAGTGCACAAAGAAGAAAGTGTATAAAAGACAATGGAACTCAGTATTGGCTACACAACGTGCAGCTAGACAGCAAGGTGACATGTTTCAACCATAAAGCTTTTGTTTTCCACCACATGCAGTAAGTGAGCTCATACCTGTTTAAGCAGATATCCCCTCCTCATGACCTTCCCACTCAGCTCCACTGCTGACAGAGACGTCTCAGACTTCACACTCCCTCTCTTCTTAAAGCTCTCCGCCTGCGAGGAAACCAGAAACGGATCATAGTCATTCAAAAGCTAAGCAGCGGTTCGCCAAAAAGGTGAGCTTTTCAGGGATGGTCTCCCTCTCAGCTTTCCTGCTGTCTCACAGTCTCAATGAAGAACCGTCTCTCCTGTGTCTCCTCTACTCTGTCTCCCTCTCAGCCTTCCTACTGTCTCAGTAAAGAACCTTCTCCCCTGTGTCTCTCTCTCAGCCTTCCTACTGTCTCACAGTCTCAATAAAGAACCTTCTCTCCTGTGTCTCTCTCTCAGCCTTCCTACTGTCTCACAGTCTCAATAAAGAACCTTCTCCCCTGTGTCTCCCTCTCAGCCTTCCTGCTGTCTCGATAAAGAACCTTCTCTCCTGTGTCTCCCCTACTCTGTCTCCCTCTCAGTCTTCCTGCTGTCTCGATAAAGAACCTTCTCTCCTGTGTCTCCCCTACTCTGTCTCCCTCTCAGCCTTCCTACTGTCTCGATACAGAACCTTCTCTCCTGTGTCTCCTCTACTCTGTCTCCCTCTCAGCCTTCCTACTGTCTCGATAAAGAACCTTCTCTCCTGTTTCTCCCCTACTCTGTCTCCCTCTCAGCCTTCCTACGGTCTCAATAAAGAACCGTCTCTCCTGTGTCTCCCCTACTCTGTCTCCCTCTCAGCCTTCCTGCTGTCTCAGTAAAGAACCGTCTCTCCTGTGTCTCCCCTACTCTGTCTCCCTCTCAGCCTTCCTGCTGTCTCGATAAAGAACCGTCTCTCCTGTGTCTCCCCTACTCTGTCTCCCTCTCAGACTTCCTGCTGTCTCGATAAAGAACCTTCTCTCCTGTGTCTCCACTACTCTGTCTCCCTCTCAGACTTCCTGCTGTCTCAATAAAGAACCTTCTCTCCTGTGTCTCCCCTACTCTGTCTCCCTCTCAGCCTTTCTGCTGTCTCGATAAAGAACCTTCTCTCCTGTGTCTCCACTACTCTGTCTCCCTCTCAGACTTCCTGCTGTCTCAATAAAGAACCTTCTCTCCTGTGTCTCCCCTACTCTGTCTCCCTCTCAGCCTTCCTGCTGTCTCGATACAGAACCTTCTCTCCTGTGTCTCCTCTACTCTGTCTCCCTCTCAGCCTTCCTGCTGTCTCGATACAGAACCTTCTCTCCTGTGTCTCCCCTACTCTGTCTCCCTCTCAGCCTTCCTACTGTCTCGATACAGAACCTTCTCTCATGTGTCTCCCCTACTCTGTCTCCCTCTCAGCCTTCCTACTGTCTCGATAAAGAACCGTCTCTCCTGTGTCTCCACTACTCTGTCTCCCTCTCAGCCTTCCTACTGTCTCAATAAAGAACCTTCTCCTGTGTCTCCACTACTCTGTCTCCCTCTCAGCCTTCCTACTGTCTCGATAAAGAACCTTCTCCCCTGTGTCTCCCTCTCAGCCTTCCTGCTGTCTCGATAAAGAACCGTCTCTCCTGTGTCTCCCTCTCAGCCTTCCTGCTGTCTCGATAAAGAACCGTCTCGATAGAGAACTCCTCTACTCTGTCTCCCTCTCAGCCTTCCTGCTGTCTCAGTAAAGAACCTTCTCTCCTGTGTCTCGCCTACTCTGTCTCCCTCTCAGCCTTCCTGCTGTCTCGATAAAGAACCGTCTCTCCTGTGTCTCCCCTACTCTGTCTCCCTCTCAGCCTTCCTACTGTCTCAATAAAGAACCTTCTCTCCTGTGTCTCCCCTACTCTGTCTCCCTCTCAGCCTTCCTGCTGTCACAATAAAGAACCTTCTCTCCTGTGTCTCCTCTACTCTGTCTCCCTCTCAGCCTTCCTACTGTCTCGATAAAGAACCGTCTCTCCTGTGTCTCCTCTACTCTGTCTCCCTCTCAGCCTTCCTACCGTCTCAGTAAAGAACCTTCTCTCCTGTGTCTCCTCTACTCTGTCTCCCTCTCAGCCTTCCTGCTGTCTCAATAAAGAACCTTCTCCCCTGTGTCTCCCCTACACTGTCTCCCTCTCAGCCTTCCTGCTGTCACAATAAAGAACCGTCTCTCCTGTGTCTCCCCTACTCTGTCTCCCTCTCAGCCTTCCTGCTGTCTCGATAAAGAACCTTCTCTCCTGTGTCTCCTCTACTCTGTCTCCCTCTCAGCCTTCCTACTGTCTCAGTAAAGAACCCTCTCTCCTGTGTCTCCCCTACTCTGTCTCCCTCTCAGCCTTCCTACTGTCTCGATAAAGAACCCTCTCTCCTGTGTCTCCACTACTCTGTCTCCCTCTCAGCCTTCCTGTTGTCTCGATAAAGAACCTTCTCTCCTGTGTCTCCACTACTCTGTCTCCCTCTCAGCCTTCCTACTGTCTCAATAAAGAACCTTCTCTCCTGTGTCTCCTCTACTCTGTCTCCCTCTCAGCCTTCCTACTGTCTCAATAAAGAACCTTATCTCCTGTGTCTCTCCTACTCTGTCTCCCTCTCAGCCTTCCTGCTGTCTCGATAAAGAACCTTCTCTCCTGTGTCTCCCCTACTCTGTCTCCCTCTCAGCCTTCCTGCTGTCTCGATAAAGAACCTTCTCTCCTGTGTCTCCCCTACTCTGTCTCCCTCTCAGCCTTCCTACTGTCTCAATAAAGAACCTTCTCTCCTGTGTCTCCTCTACTCTGTCTCCCTCTCAGCCTTCCTACTGTCTCGATAAAGAACCTTCTCTCCTGTGTCTCCACTACTCTGTCTCCCTCTCAGCCTTCCTGCTGTCTCTATAAAGAACCTTCTCTCCTGTGTCTCCCCTACTCTGTTTCCCTCTCAGCCTTCCTACTGTCTCAATAAAGAACCTCCTGTGTCTCCTCTACTCTGTCTCCCTCTCAGCCTTCCTGCTGTCTCAATAAAGAACCTTCTCCTGTGTCTCCTCTACTCTGTCTACCCCTCAGCCTTCCTGCTGTCTTAATGAAGAACCGTCTCTCCTGTGTCTCCTCTACTCTGTCTCCCTCTCAGCCTTCCTGTTGTCTCGATAAAGAACCTTCTCTCCTGTGTCTCCACTACTCTGTCTCCCTCTCAGCCTTCCTACTGTCTCAATAAAGAACCTTCTCTCCTGTGTCTCCTCTACTCTGTCTCCCTCTCAGCCTTCCTACTGTCTCAATAAAGAACCTTCTCTCCTGTGTCTCCACTACTCTGTCTCTCTCTCAGCCTTCCTGCTGTCTCAATAAAGAACCTTCTCTCTTGTGTCTCCCCTACTCTGTCTCCCTCTCAGCCTTCCTGCTGTCTCGATAAAGAACCTTCTCTCCTGTGTCTCCCCTACTCTGTCTCCCTCTCAGCCTTCCTGCTGTCTCGATAAAGAACCTTCTCTCCTGTGTCTCCTCTACTCTGTCTCCCTCTCAGCCTTCCTACTGTCTCAATAAAGAACCTTCTCTCCTGTGTCTCCTCTACTCTGTCTCCCTCTCAGCCTTCCTGCAGTCTCGATAAAGAACCTTCTCTCCTGTGTCTCCACTACTCTGTCTCCCTCTCAGCCTTCCTGCTGTCTCAATAAATAACCGTCTCTCCTGTGTCTCCCCTACTCTGTCTCCCTCTCAGCCTTCCTGCTGTCTCGATAAAGAACCGTCTCTCCTGTGTCTCCCCTACTCTGTCTCCCTCTCAGCCTTCCTACTGTCTCGATAAAGAACCTTCTCTCCTGTGTCTCCTCTACTCTGTCTCCCTCTCAGCCTTCCTACTGTCTCGATACAGAACCTTCTCTCCTGTGTCTCCACTACTCTGTCTCCCTCTCAGCCTTCCTACTGTCTCGATAAAGAACCGTCTCTCCTGTGTCTCCCCTACTCTGTCTCCCTCTCAGCCTTCCTGCTGTCTCAATAAAGAACAGTCTCTCCTGTGTCTCCCCCTACTCTGTCTCCCTCTCAGCCTTCCTGCTGTCTCAATAAAGAACCGTCTCTCCTGTGTCTCCTCTACTCTGTCTCCCTCTCTCAGCCTTCCTGCTGTCTCAATAAAGAACCTTCTCTCCTGTGTCTCCCCTACTCTGTCTCCCTCTCAGCCTTCCTGCTGTCTCAATAAAATAACCTTCTCTCCTGTGTCTCCTCTACTCTGTCTCTCTCTCTCAGCCTTCCTGCTGTCTCAATAAAGAACCTTCTCTCCTGTGTCTCCCCTACTCTGTCTCCCTCTCAGCCTTCCTGCTGTCTCAATAAAGAACCTTCTCCCCTGTGTCTCCTCTACTCTGTCTCTCTCTCTCAGCCTTCCTGCTGTCTCAATAAAAGAACCTTCTCTCCTGTGTCTCCTCTACTCTGTCTCCCTCTCAGCCTTCCTACTGTCTCGATACAGAACCTTCTCTCCTGTGTCTCCTCTACTCTGTCTCCCTCTCAGCCTTCCTACTGTCTCGATAAAGAACCTTCTCTCCTGTGTCTCCCCTACTCTGTCTCCCTCTCAGCCTTCCTACTGTCTCGATAAAGACAAAAGCACTAAGAGGAGTGGACTAGGGCTGCAACGATTAGTCGACATAATCGACGATGTCGATTATAAAAAATCGTCGACGAGGAATTGTTGCGTCGATTAGTCGTTTAAAAAATATATATATATTATTATTATTATTATTATTATTATTATTATTATTAAAAAAAAATTGCACTACCTATCTTTGTGAAAGTGGCTTCTCAGCTCTGGTCCAGCCAGCTGAAGACTTCTTAGCTTAACATAACAGACCGACAGTAAGTTTGGGGGAACTAATGGGATAACTGGGGATGTTGTTTGCTCCTGACAAGAGTCTCAAAGTCTGGGGTGATGGTAGACAAAGCAACTCTGAGGTCATGCTCAATGTCCAATCTGTTCCTCTGCTCCGTCTTCAGCTGGACCAGAGCTGAGAAGCCACTTTCACAAAGATAGGTAGTGCAACAAAAAAAAATTATAAAAAGAAAATATATATATATATTTTTTTAATATAATTTTTTTCGATTAGTCGACTAATCAAAAAAATAATCAACAGATTAGTCGACTACCAAAATAGTCATTAGTTGCAGCCCTAGAGCGGACTCCCCACTAATAGAGGCTAATGCAGTACAGCATGCGGGCCACCAGGACACTCACAAAGCTATACAGTGCAGTGGAGTCATCCAGGAACTGCTGGCTGAGGCCTGCGGTGCGGAGCGCCTCGATGCTCTTCAGGCCCACGGGCCGCAGGAAGCCTTCCTCCATCAGGGCCGCGGTCAGAGTCACTGCCTCCACGCGGGTCAGAACCAGCTGCATGAACACCAGCCAGTCGACCACTGCTGAGCCTAGAGGCACACACACACACACACACACACACACACACACACACACACACACACACACACACACACACACACACACACACACACACACACACACACACATACACATACATACACACGTATACACACACACACATATACGCACACATATACACACACACACACACACAGCATACATACATACATACGCACGCACACACGCACACACACACACACACACACACACACACACACACACACACACACACACACACACACACACACACACACATACATGCACATACAGGGTGGGTTGCAACACAATAAAGTCAAATTAAAGGAGAAATGAACTGATATCTATTTGTCAGTGTTATTCTTTTGTTTACTCACGTACAGTAAGTACAACTCTACCTGTATAAACGTCACAAAAATGGCAATTCTACAACCAAGTATCGGCTATATAAACGTTTTTTTCTTTTTGATCGGACCAATACACAGATGGTGTGTCCTGGTGATGTGTGGTGCTATGCGTCAGTGAGAGCTTCAACCAGGCAGGCGCTCACCTGAGAAGCAGTTGCTGAAGGTGCTGCCTTGCTCCACATGGCTGGTGAGCTTGATGCCGCTGTGGTTGTCGTACATGGAGTCGACCACCTGACTGGGAGAGAGAGAGAGAGAGAGAGAGAGAGGGAGAGAGACATAGACAGGTGTGTGAGGAGGGGGCGGGTGTTAGGTAGAGACGGACAGACAGGACAGAAAGGACAGAGGGGCCGACAGACGGACAGGATAATTGGATAATTGGATAATTAGATAATGGATAAAAACACAGTAATTACAGATCTACAGTCTCATCTCATCAGAAAACGTAAAAGAAAAAAAACATACTAATCTCGACCACAGGAAAAAAGCTACATAATGTACGTTATGTTATTGTATACGTAATCTGTTTAATTTTCGTATCGGCGAAAGTAAAAAAAAAAAAATGATAATAACAGCGCGGAATAGCTCAACCTGGAGCTGAACTAACAATGCTTGTGGTGGCGGGGGCGGGTGGGGGGTGTTCTCACCACTAGACCAAGCCACCCACCCTGATACAAACACAGCAATACTAGTTGACTGTATGAGTTTTCAGGTTAGGTGTTATTGTACTTATTTTTAGGGTGTCCTGTCTAGTGTACATGTCCATTCGTGTTTTTGTGCCTTTTATGTTCCATGTATGGACCACAATGGAAACAAGCCTTGGCTTTATTGTGTTTTATCAATTTTTTTTTTATCTACTTTTTCTCCCATTTTCTATTTTTCTCCCATCCCAATTTCGTATCGTCCAATTCTACCCTCCCCTGTCTCGAACGTTGTTAGGCCATGCCTCCCACAAGCCGGCTGCAATGTGGACGAAGCCTTACATCACGTGTCCCCTCCGGTACTCGAGGAAGCAGCAGTCGCATCTTTTCACCTGCACAGCGCGATCTCTCAGCGGCGGGGGTCTGCGTGGGAGGGACACGCCGCCCTTGTTGCTTCCTGATTCTGCTGCGCAGGCGCACCAACCGACCTGTAGGAGTCGCTGTCCACAACGTCCGATCCCCACCCATCAGCTTCCCACCCCCTAACACTGCCAAATGTATTAGTACGAACGACCAGCCAAGCTGATAGCAATGCGGAGAGCTGGGCTCGAACCCAGCGTCTCCTGCATTGGTGGTGAGCGCCTTGCCCACTGCACCACCTAGCCGCCCGTTTTATCCATTTTTGACCAGCGTGTTGACACTGTTATTGTTTGTTAAGTGGGATCAGGCTGGGACAGTGTGCTGTGTGTTGCAGTATAGGAGAGGCTTACCTCAGGTTGATATTGTGTAAGTTGTTGACTGACGGGGTGCCGGTGGGTTCCGGCTGACCGCTCGACTGACCGTCGGCCTCTCTGAGGGTCTCCGCGGCAGCCGTGATGTCGGCGGCCCACTCGTCTCGTTCCTCCCGAGAACACGCCTCCAGGAAGTGCTCCACGGAGCCGCTCGTCTGCAGCTTCAAGACCAGCTGGGACACGAGGAGAGATCGTAAATTATGGAATGATGTAGGGAGTGACAAGCATAGATATATATAAAGATACCGCGTAGTTCACCGGCGGCCATCTTGCTACGGTGCTAGGTGAGTTATCTGAACAAACAAAAATACTCTTAACTCGCTGAAATCTTGACAGGTTTACAGGTTTGGTTTATTACAAACGTTATTAACGTGGCTATGATTCTTGCTTGGAAGAATTTTTATAAAAAAAAAAAAAAAAAATGTCATATGAAAGTCCATTATAAGTATGCAGTATGATAACTACATCTCTGATGTTTTTAACAAACCAAACGGTTGAAAATTTAGCAAGTTATGGTTATTTCAATAGTACATGCACTATACACATTCATGTTATGAGTGGGCGTGCTACCCTGTAGCAAGATGGCCGCCATGTGACAACGCCGGTCTCCGTTGGCCAGCAGAGCGGGTGAGTCATCTAGCCTTTATATATCTATGGTGAGAAGGGCTTCGCAAGTTCCTCACAAGATGAATGACGTAGCTAATTGTTCTTTTAAACTCAGACACCAAAGAGAACATTATCCCGGGGCCATGAATTATCTGAACACTTTTAATGGGTCTGAACAGCTCACCGACACTCCCATATCAGCGAGGCCACACCTTCAAAGAACTGCTCCCATCAATAAAATGTCAACAAAGGGAGGTTTAAATTATATTTTCAATAATAATGCTGTATATACCATATATATAGAGAGATTTATTCTTACCGTATATATATCTATCCACATCTGTCTGTACATACCTGCATATAATCCTTTTTACATGTCTGTAGATACAATATTTATAGCTGTACATATCTCTTACCTACTCTTACTAGTTACACTGCTGACCAGTATGACTTTATACCTGTATCACTGTACATATTAATACTACAACTCTGTACATACATCTGATTAGCACTATTACTCAGTAGTACTCATTATGTTTCATACCCAGATTTATCACCTGTAGATTGTATAGGCTATATTACTATTGCACTTCACTGTTACATTTGCACTCTGGTTGGATGCCAAGGTTCTTCTCGTTGTACTGTACTTGTGCTGTAAATGACAATACATTTGAATATAATCTAAATATCGAATCTAAAGTGAAGTCGTATAGATAGCGCTTGTGAAATTATACTACATTAGCAAATTTTTTATGGTATATACATCATTTGATTATCAATTTACCTTTGACAACACAGATTCCATGAAAGAAATTATAATAAATGTTTAACTTATTTGAACCCTTATTTTGAACTTGACACACACGTGACACACTTTGAATGTATACTTCATCAATCAACATCAACATCATTGATTTCACGCTTTTTTAAGTTCATATTGAAAGCAGTGGGGAAACGACTCACCGGACGGTTCTCGTGCTCCAGGAAGGGACAGGTGATGACAC
>NC_140167.1:12317998-12482998 GCF_963971535.1 Notolepis coatsorum | reverse complement strand
CCCTCCCTCTCTCTCTCTCTCCCGGGTGCCACCTTCACTTCGGCGCCCTCTCCGAGCCGTATTGATTCCTCGTCTTGGTGCTGCTGCGTTGTGCTTTGGAGGAAGGTGCTGTGCCACTGTAGCGGCAGCGACCTTTATCAAAGTATGCAGATGCGGGCTGTGGGACGCCGGCCGGGGGGGCAGGAGAGGGCACCTCCACTGGGGGCACCGCTATAGCTGTCATCCCGGCAGACAGGGATAGGAATGAGAGCGGTGACCTGTATCGAACGACCCCACACTCCGCCCCCCCCCCCCCCCCCCCCCCCCCCCCCCCCTCCCTGCATTCCTCTTTCAAGTGCGAACCCGTCTCCGGTGATACTCTGCGAGTCCGCGACAAGGTGGGGACGGAGGTAACCCGACACCGCGTCACATGGTCGGAGAAGTCGCCCTTGGAAACCGTTTGGGGGGAAAGGGGCGGGCACTAAAAGTGGTGATTGGAGGAACCATCTGTCTATCGCCTGTCTACCACGGGCCTTCGACCAATCGGATCGACGAACCGCCACGGCGTAGCAGGAGAGCGCTGAAGAGGAAGCTGGCTATGGTAGTCAGCGTGCCGGTAGACGGTTCTTGCGTCTTTGTAAGGAATATGAATAACAGAATATTAGATTCAGAGAAGGTAGCAAACGTCACACCTAATAAACCCCACGGCCGTAGCTGCCAGTAGTGGACATATAGGACTCTGATTGGTCAGAACCACTGTTCCAGAAGGGGACATAGGACTCTGATTGGTCAGAACCACTGTTCCAGAAGGGGACATAGGACTCTGATTGGTCAGAACCTACTGTTCCAGAAGGGGACATAGGACTCTGATTGGTCAGAACCACTGTTCCAGTAGGGATGGATGAATGAATGAATGAATGAATGAATGAATGAATGAATGAATGAATGAATGAATGAATGAATGTATGAATGAAAACTTTATTAACAGATTGCAGAATGGGTACAATACAGTACGGCTCAATACACACAATTGTTAAGGGGATGCAGACCTGAGAAAGACTTTTGTCTTGTTTACATCAGGGTCCCCCATTTTCAATTCATAGTGAGGGGACATAGGACTCTGATTGGTCAGAACCACTGTTCCAGAAGGGGACATATAGGACTCTGATTGGTCAGAACCACTGTGGTTTCGACCAGAAGCACATAACTGGAGGCCTGACCAGATGGATTCTCACGTGATCTTGTGATCATCTCACCATCTCACGATTACAGCCTGAGCCTCGCAAGGTCAGGAGGAACGTCTGAGCTATTAATAGTCATCTGTCCATCCGTCCATCCATCCATCCATCCATCCATCCATCCATCCATCCATCCATCCATCCATCCATCCATCCATCCATCCATCCATCCACCCATCCATCCATCCATCCATCCGTCCATCCGTCCATCCCTCCATCCATCCATCCATCCATCCATCCATCATTCATGTTTCAGGTAAATGTGTGAATATTCTTCTGCCACATTATTATCGCTCTGCAAATGAATGCAGTCATTCTGAAGGACCTCTCTAAATCTAAGCCTGTTTAAAGACCAGAGCATATTGTGAATAATTATGTTTGCCAGATGCCAGAGATGTGCATATATAAAAAAAGAAAATAATATATATATTTAAATTTAAATGTATAAAATGTTCACACATTCAAACATACATTTTAAACACATTAAAAAAAATTAACAATTACTAATCGGCTGAAGAAATCTCAGTAGATTATAAAATCACAACGACTATGAATCAAAGAAGAATTAAAAAATACAACATCGTAGGGTATAGATGTTGTGTTAATCAGAACATGTTACAATACATTATGCATTATGCAATACATTTGTCAAAACATAACATTTGATCTGACGTACAGTAGTTACCTCAGCTGTGAGCCTGATGAGTTACAACTGTCAAAATTCTAGGATAAAGAATACAGTACATGATGACTGCTCAGATTGACAGGCAGACAAGGGGAGGGACTTGGGGAGCTGGCTACATGCCCTACACTGAATTATGTTATAAATAAGCTTTAGCTTAATTGCATCACCCCCCCCCCCCCTCCGCCTGGGAAGAACAAACGCAGGGACAGCATATTTATTGCCACTCGACCTGTGTTTGTGCGTGTGTGTGTGTGTGTGTGTGTTTGTGCGTGTGTGTGCGCGTGCGTGTGTGTGTGTGTTGTGTGTGTGTGTGTTGTGTGTGTACAGTAGCAGAGGCAGAAGCCAAAGTGTGAAAGCTGAGTGGCCGAGTGTCAAAAGTATATGCATAAGCATGCGCGTGTTTGTGTGTGTGTGCGTGCGTACGTGCGTGCGTGCGTGCGTGCGTGCGTGCGTGCGTGCGTGCGTGCGTGCGTGCGTGTGTGTGTGTGTGTGTGTGAATACTGGCATGCTTTCATACATTAATATTGTACGCGCCCCTTAAGATGATTACGGATGACACCGCATGTCAAGGTGCGACCCAGTTACGGCACAGACACAGGAAAGATGGAACACCCTCAGTAACCACTGACCCCAGATCAGACCCCCGTGGCTTTTAGAGAATAATTTCATCTCTCCAGCTAGTAATTACCTCAAGGGGCTGGCATGTGAAGCCAGAGTAAAACAGGGGCACGTCAGTAAGGGAGGTATAGCCGTGGCGTGAATAAGGACACTGGGTCTCGTACAGGAACGCATCATGGAAGAGGAAGAGACTCGCCCCTGAAACCACAATCCCTCGCTAGAAGTACACACTTCCTTTACTTGAGTAAAAGTAGAAATACCCACATGAATGAGTATTCTTGTCAAAGTAAAAGCCCTCCATTCAAACTGTACTTAAGTAAAAGTAGAGAAGTATTTGCTATTGTATGTGTACTTAAGTTTCTAAAGTAAAGGTATGCATTCAAGCGTTCAATCCTCTAACGATTGACCTCTAAAGGTTATGTTAAAGTGGTGTGTGGTCCAGTTATGCTGCTCTGATTAAAGGTTATGTTAAAGTGGTGTGTGGTCCAGTTATGCTGCTCTGATTAAAGGTTATGTTAAAGTGGTGTGTTGTCCAGTTATGCTGCTCTGATTAAAGGTCATGTTAAAGTGGTGTGTGGTCCAGTTATGCTGCTCTGATTAAAGGTTATGTTAAAGTGGTATGTGGTCCAGTTATGCTGCTCTGATTAAAGGTTATGTTAAAGTGGTGTGTGGTCCAGTTATGCTGCTCTGATTAAAGGTTATGTTAAAGTGGTGTGTGGTCCAGTTCTGCTGCTCTGATTAAAGGTTATGTTAAAGTGGTGTGTGGTCCAGTTGTGCTGCTCTGATTAAAGGTTATGTTAAAGTGGTGTGTGGTCCAGTTATGCTGCTCTGATTAAAGGTTATGTTAAAGTGGTGTGTGGTCCAGTTATGCTGCTCTGATTATAGGTTATGTTAAAGTGATATGTGGTCCAGTTGTGCTGCTCTGATTATAGGTTATGTTAAAGTGGTGTGTGGTCCAGTTATGCTGCTCTGATTAAAGGTTATGTTAAAGTGGTGTGTGGTCCAGTTATGCTGCTCTGATTAAAGGTTATGTTAAAGTGGTATGTGGTCCAGTTCTGCTGCTCTGATTAAAGGTCATGTTAAAGTGGTGTGTGGTCCAGTTGTGCTGCTCTGATTAAAGGTTATGTTAAAGTGGTGTGTTGTCCAGTTATGCTGCTCTGATTAAAGGTCATGTTAAAGTGGTGTGTGGTCCAGTTATGCTGCTCTGATTAAAGGTTATGTTAAAGTGGTATGTGGTCCAGTTATGCTGCTCTGATTAAAGGTTATGTTAAAGTGGTGTGTGGTCCAGTTATGCTGCTCTGATTAAAGGTTATGTTAAAGTGGTGTGTGGTCCAGTTCTGCTGCTCTGATTAAAGGTTATGTTAAAGTGGTGTGTGGTCCAGTTGTGCTGCTCTGATTAAAGGTTATGTTAAAGTGGTGTGTGGTCCAGTTATGCTGCTCTGATTAAAGGTTATGTTAAAGTGGTGTGTGGTCCAGTTATGCTGCTCTGATTATAGGTTATGTTAAAGTGATATGTGGTCCAGTTGTGCTGCTCTGATTATAGGTTATGTTAAAGTGGTGTGTGGTCCAGTTATGCTGCTCTGATTAAAGGTTATGTTAAAGTGGTGTGTGGTCCAGTTATGCTGCTCTGATTAAAGGTTATGTTAAAGTGATATGTGGTCCAGTTATGCTGCTCTGATTATAGGTTATGTTAAAGTGGTATGTGGTCCAGTTGTGCTGCTCTGATTACGTCCTCTTGAAGTTGACAGGTTTCAAATGTGAAAGTATATAATCTTCATACATGTTTGCCATGTTTTCTATGGAAAATCTTTTTCTTAAAAGTAACTAGTGACTTCAGATAAAAAGTAAAAAGTACAATATTTCCTTTGAAATAAAGCAGTAAAAGTATAAAGTTCCCTAAAATGAAGTACAACTAGCTAAAAATAGTAAAAAGTACAGTACTTGAGTAAATAATACCAGTAAGTCAACTTCCTGTTGTCCTCAACAATGTACTGTTCAATGATAAGCTTTGTTCTGCAAAAAACACCTTTTTAGTGCACGTTATGATTTGAGTAAGCTAAGCCAATAACAACGTTCCAACACCCAGCTCAGCTGGTGCAAATAGGGAACCCAGTGAGTGTTCGCTCCATTTCAATAAAAATTCTTGGCACGTGTACTAAAGTTATGAATACTTCACCCATAAACACAAAGAACGCTTCACCAGCACTCGTCTTAAGACGTATCAATCAATCGTTCGCTTGCCGTAGGAAAGGGAGTGGAATTGAGGGTCCGTGAGGGTATACAGTGTCTCTAGATCCCATCTCCCAGAGGGACATTGGTCTATGAGATAAGATAAGATATTCCTTTATTGATCCCCTTGGGGGAAATTCGGGCGTCATAGCAGCATGGGGGAGGGGGGGTACAGGTATTGGCAGGGTAATAGCAGAAAGACATAAATATAGGCAACACAATTTGATATGAATATAAAAATATGACCAAAAGAAATAGACTGAGTGTAAAGAATATAATCAACTCTGAATATAAATGGTAAATAAATGGTAAATGGTGCATTTATATAGCGTGTTTATCCAAAGCGCTTTACAATTCGGTTCCTCACATTTGACCCATTCACTCACACATTCACACACCGACGGCAGAGGCGACCATGCCAAGGTGCCAACCTGCTCATCGGGAGCAGTTAGGGGTTAAGTGTCTTGCTCAAGGACACTTCGACACCGGGAGGAGTGGGAATCGACGACTACCAGACGACCTCCCGAGCCACTGTCACGTAAAAAAAGGTGCCGATGAGGGGGTCTAGGGTGTAGTGTGTCTCGATCTCCGAGGGGGACACTGTGATCCGGAAGAGAGGGGGAAGGGGGGTCGTCATCTGTCAGTCCAGGAGGTGCTCCTGGTTGTGTGAGAATGCGTGAGGAGGTGTGAGAGCTCCAGAGCTCCAGAGGGGGTAAGGTAAGCCTCAAAGGGTCTATTCCCGGCTGGCATAACGCTGCATGGCAGGGGAGAAGCGGAGGGGTCAGCAGGGAGGGGATAACGTGTGGCGTGATGTCCTCCTGTCCCGTCACTCATCATCATCATGCCGGGAGTGTGACATACATGACAGCTACACGTGGCCTCTGCGTGTGTGGAGGATGAGATGTGATGGGGGGGATTGGGGGACCATTCTAACTAAGCCCCCTGATTGTGACTCAAGCATCTATGAATAACTCCATACCTGTGATACCGTTTATAATAATGTAAACTACTAACGAGTCGCCGGTCGCAGTCAACCGGCCACCTGCTTAACGGGGTTTGACCCTTTAGCTCAGCTGGTTATAGTGCGGCCGCCGGTGGTTCCTATAATGGTCCCAGGTTCAAATCCACTCGATTACATTGGTGGCAGCGGTGAGATCTCATTGCCCTGTGAATCTGTATCCAGGTTCACGTAGAAATGGGGGTGGGATCTCAGTGCCTTAACTAGGGTTAGGGTACCTTTCACATTTGAACCGATACCGGTACCGGTACCTGTGAATCGATACCGGTACCCAACGGTACCTTTTTTCGGTACTTTAGTCTCAAGAAATTTAATTTACCTACCTCAGTCGCGAGAAAAAATAATCCAAACTTCAAATAACTACAATTTCGACAGTTTTCGGCTTGTCATTGCTCCGACTGCTTTGTTGTTGAATCAAGTCAAATCCTAGGTAAGCATATATTGTGCGTGTGACACGTTGACATGAAAAGAAAAAAGTAAATAAAAAAAAATAAAATAAAATCTGTATCTCACTTGATTCGATACTCGGTAGTACCGACATGTTTCGGTTCGGTACCTCAAAAGAACCGAATTCGGTACCCATCCCTAGCCTTAACCCTGGGAAAGTGCGGTGTGGACGAAAGAACGTGCGAGGACGCACTTCTCGGGGGGAGGATGACTGTAAACTACTAACGGGTCAGTCACAGTCAACCAGCACTTGCTAACGGGTCTGACCCTTTAGCTCAGCTGGTTAGTGCGGCCGCCTGTGATTCCTATGGTCCCAGGTTCAAATCCTCTCTATTACAATAAAAATAAAGAAATAGAAAAAACCTGTGCGCCTGCGCAGTAGAATCAGGAAGTGTCGGGGCAGCGTGAGCCTCCCACGCGTTACTCCTCGACACTGAGAGATCGAGCTGCGCAGGTGAAAAGATGCGACTGCTGTTACCTCAAGTACCGGAGGGGACTTGTGCTATGTATGACTTAGTCCACATTGCAGCCGGCTTGTGGGAGGCAAGAAACAGCGTTCGTGACAGGGGAGGGTTGAATTGGATGATACGAAATTGGGATGGGAGAAAATATAGAAAATGGGAGAAAAAGTGGATAAAAAAAAATGAAATAGAAAAAACCTTAGCAGGGTGCTAATCGCGATTAGCATAGCTAACGTCAGTCAATGTTTGCTACTCAATATTTCTGAGTTAGCTGTCGTGGTTTCACCTGAATGCCATGCTGATGATTCCCCGCATTGTATGGTCGCCTAAATATTGAGTAGCAAACGTAACGCAATTAGCGCCGCAAGGCTAACGTTGATCTACTTCTATTCTCAAAGAGCAATGATTCCGGCATACAAAGCGATTGTCAGACACATTTCTATCCCAATCATTTCCATTAATTGGATGTATTCTATGTGGCTTGCTATAGACAGCTCAGAGCTAGGTGGCTTGCTGGCTGGCTGAGCTACAGCTGTTTCGGCGTGTGATGCAAGTGAAGCCCTTATCGGTAAACGTCCCTCTTACATCCCAACACTGTTGAACTTGGAATGGAATCTTGGAACCTATTCTACACGTTCAAATGACCGGTGGGTTCTCAGGGTTCCTCCGGTTCGCTCTGAACTAGGAGCGATAAACCCGTTGATGCTTCCAACACCTGGAACGCCCTCCGACTGACTCCGACGCTGAAGGTTCTTCCTTCTCTTGCTGCATTTAAAGTATGATCTCCGACCACTGTGTGTGTCGACGTGTGTGCCTCATTGTTGTGCCTATATGTATGAAATTGCTGATAAACTTGTTTTGTAAGCTCGATGTCGCGGACTAAGGTACCCATGTACATGTCAAAATACTTCCCAAAGGTCAGTGAATACCACAACCACAACACCAGAGGGAGCTCCACAAATCATGTTAAACCCAGATTCTGCTCAAACAAGAGACTAAACACGTTTCAATGTGGAACGCCATACCTAAAGCTGTAAAGGAATGTCAATCACTACCCACTTTCAAAACCACTCTCAAAGAGCACCTATGGGAGGCTGCAAATCGAAACTGGCCCCTGTAAATGTCCAAACCCAATAATACACAAGACCCTCTTCTTGGGACCAAGTAAGATTTAGTCGATAATCCAATGTACTGGTCTGCATCCCCTTAACAATTGTGTGTATTGAGCCGTACTGTATTGTACCCATCTGTTAATACCATTTTCAATCAATCAATCAATCAATCAATACATCGACACCGACAGACAGAGACATACAGACGGACAGGCCGACACTGTTCGAGACGGTGTGTCTGGCCTCTATACGCAGTGAAAACACATTTCAAGGTTTACAAGCACGTGCCCAGACTAGTCATGGTCTACCAGGCGTGACGACAGGAGTACACTCATTACATTAGCTGATCCCAGACCATTCGATGCAGCACACCACTCATTTGTTTATGAACCCAGCGGGCCGAGTTAAACACCCATCGCTCAGGGGAACAGAGGTTCCTCAGGAACAGCTGTGTGTTGTTTCCACCAGGTCACAGGAAGCAGGCGCCCGTCAACCTTTACACATTCATTATATTCCAGGCAGCAAATTGGCTTCTTCTCCTGAACACCATCCAGCGAAATCCCCGTCTCACAACAACACCGTGGCCGTGTGTTAGCCTGTTGGGAGTTTCTGTTCAACTCGAGAGTCACCTCATAACTAGCCTTGACCGCCATAGAGAGAGTACACTGTTTAAAGCCACTCTCACTGGGGTTGCCTGGATATGAGGCTCGTATCCATTAGCTCGCCGTAGCTGCAATATATTGTCACCAAAGAAAACTATTCATTCCTTTTGGCGCCGAGAGCTATTGTCTCGCCAAGAATTGGAGTGATGTATTCCAAAGGCCCAGATTAAGACTGTAATAATAAACCTCCACTCTGGCTGATAACAATAGACCCAAAGTGTGTCAAAGGAGATTGAGAGTCAATGCCTCATGAAACAGGAGGAGGTGTGGGGGGGACGGGGGGGGGGACGGACGGACGAGAACTGAAGCATAATGTGGCCTAATTGTGTTAAAGGGTGTCAGAAAGCCCCTTCACAGTCAGGGAGCAAGCTCCTCTTTCGTTTAGTCGTAGCAATTAACGACAGATATACTATACTATATCTATATCTGTACACATCCCTTACCTACTATAGTTACACTGCCGGCCAGTACGACTTACTACCATAGTGCCTGTATCACTGTACATATTAATACTACAACTCTGTACATACATCTGATTAGCACTATCAGTAGTACTAATTTATATATTTTTTACCCAGTTTAACCACCTGTACATTGTATGTTACATATTACTGTTGCACTTTACTGTTACATTTGCACTCTGGTTGGATGCCAAACTTCTTTTCGTTGTACTGTACTTGTGCTGTATGATGACAATACATTTTAATCAAATCTAATCTAATTGAGTACCAAAGACTGTCCTAACTTCCCGCCATAGTATATACAGGGAATTCTCCAATTTGGGGGGGGGGGGGGGGGTAGGGGGTTGGCAGGTCGGTCCTATTTATCTCCATTTAGGGATAGTCGTGCGAAAAAAACTAGGAGAATTCCCTGTATATCCCTAAATGGAGATAAATAGGACCGACTGCCAACCCCCCCCCCCCCCCCTCTCTCATATGATTTCCATACGCACCGGCTCGATGGAATACGAATGCGAGAGAGAGCGGGAAAGCAGTGAAAGGCAAATACATTTTGTATTTTTCACGTCAAGAGCGCGGGGAGGGGGGGCGACCCCCGCGAGAAGAAACATGGCGGTAATTCCGCCTCCGGTGAAGATCCTACGCCGCTTTTGTTTTGCATTTTGAGGGGGGGGGGGGGGGGGGGGGAATGTTGTCATGAATCTTCTAGTCTGCTCCTGGATGAAGCTGTCACTCCCACTGCTCCTCTTCCGTCTTTGTTTTCACGGACGCACGTGGAATCTAATTCATCACTATCCCGGTGTAATTATGGAAATTTCTTTTTTGAGATCGCCGGAGTTCCCCGTAACGGCGCCGTTGGCCAGAAGCCTTGTGAGGGGGGGGTGGGAGGGGGGATTTTCATGCACATAACTTTGCGTTTTGTTCGCTCGCGTGAACGAACGCCGGCCGCTGTTCTTGAATAGTGGTCTGCGTTTATTTGATGGAGTCGTCCGCACGCCGCCCATTCATTCATCGCCACTTTATCGCCGCGCTGCTTACATTATGTATGAGGCCGCTCCCCTGCCGCGAAGCTGGCGTCGCCGTAAATCACGTCGTTCTCATTGACAGCCGCGTTCGAGCGACCGTCTGATCTTGGTTCACGGCAAAAAGAGGGAGGGGAGGGGGGGGGGGGGGGGGTCACAGGTCAGGCACTCTGACCCCTGCCGCTGGCCCTTAACCCTCCGGTCAGTCACTCAACCGATTGAAGGACTACATGTAGAACTACGATCGGAACATAACATCTCCACGTTTCGTTGGCTCGTCGTCGGAAAGGTCTGATGTTTAACCCTTTCACTATACCACTCTACCAACGGGTTAACCCTTTCACTGCGACAATACAGACGGTTAACCCTTTCACTGCCACATGACAAAGGGTTAGCCCTTTCACTACTAGTGTGGTAGTAAATGGTTATAATAACCTTCTGTAGTGTGGTAGTGAAAGGGTTAAAGCGGAACCAATTCTTCACTAGTATTTATTTATCAATTCACAGCACGTCATGTCGTACACTCTCTCTCTCTCACTCACTCCGCGCAAAGTGCAACGCAATGAGCAACGCAATGACCAACGCAAGTTGCAACACAATGAACAACACAATGAGCAACTCAATGAGCAACTCAATGAGCAACGCAATGAACAACGCAATGACCAACGCAAGTTGCAACACAATGAACAACACAATTAGCAACACAATGAGCAACACAATGAGCAACGCAATGAGCAACGCAATGACCAACGCAAGTTGCAACACAATGAACAACACAATGAGCCACTCAATGAGC
Organism: Notolepis coatsorum; assembly: GCF_963971535.1. Taxonomy (NCBI): domain Eukaryota; kingdom Metazoa; phylum Chordata; class Actinopteri; order Aulopiformes; family Paralepididae; genus Notolepis; species Notolepis coatsorum. The sequence continues at coordinate 12,472,273 of NC_140167.1, read as the reverse complement.
AACACAATGAGCAACACAATGAGCAACGCAATGAGCAACACAATGAGCCACTTAATGAGCAATGCAATTAGCAACACAATTAGCAACACAATGAGCAACACAATGAACAAGACAATGAGCAACACAATGAGCAACGCAATGAGCAACACAATTAGCAACACAATGAGCAACACAATGAGCAACACAATTAGCAACGCAATGAGCAACACAATGAGCAACACAATGAGCAACACAATGAACAACACAATGAGCAACACAATGAGCAACGCAATGAGCAACACAATGAGCAACACAATGAGCAACACAATTAGCAACGCAATGAGCAACGCAATGAGCAACACAATGAGCAACGCAATGAGCAACACAATGAGCAACGCAATGAGCAACACAATTAGCAACGCAATGAGCAACGCAATGAGCAACACAATGAGCAACACAATGAGCAACACAATGAGCAACGCAATGAGCCGATCCATAGGACCGGCGTTCCTCTTACAATGCTGACCACATCACAGCAGTCCCCTAATAGTAGTCTCTCTCGCTCACCACCCCCCCCCCCCCCCCCTCCCACAGCCTTCAGCCCAGGCGCACAGATCAAGCAGAACCCCAGGAGCTTGCGAGGCCCCTGGGGCACGATGATCACACAGACACTCATCATCCCCCTCGTCCTCCGATCCCCCGGAGCCTCCTCAGCCCCGAGGAGCACCGACCCCGGCTCCGAGCCGCGCCGGTAGTGGTGGTGGTGGTGGTGTCGCAGATGGTTGTCACTTTGATTCAACACCAGCGGTGCGACGTGCGCTGTGAACTAAACAGATCGATATGTCGGGAGAGGCGCTGTTCTGTCCACATACGGTTGTCGCCGTGTGCAAGGATGTATCTGTATACCAGAGGGTTGGGTGAAAACATGTGTATCATAATGTGTATCATCATACTGTATACATGGGCCCTGTTACAGTATGATCTACTACTAGCACTTCCAGGCGGCGTCACGCATGCGGGACGCCCCGGCCGGCAGCACCTTCTCACCGGCGCCGGCACTGATCCTGAATCCTAATCGACTCGAAGCATTTGCTATACAGAGTACCGATCCAATCCATTACTTTATAACTGAACGCTACAGAGTTGGACCATTTGTTTGGAGTCACCGACACCATTATGATCGAAACAGAAATCCATTTCACTACAACATCAAACATGTAACATGCTATTGTAATATAATACATTGTATTGTATTATATGTATTGGTAATCGTGTCATATACTTGCTGAAGTATATATAATATTATATATAATATAGTTATTGATGGGGGATGGAAACATATAAGCTTTGCTTCTTCCATCTCCTTTTCAAACAGTGTATATTTTCTGGCTGTTTTATTTTTAAAAAAAAGTTTGGGGGGGGGGGGGTTCCTCTTTTCCCATTTCATTTATTTTCAAATGTTGTTTTGCCGGACAATGGTAAATGTAGCCAAACTAACACTGTGGTTTGAAATAAAACTATTGAATCTTGAATCTTGAAAACATGCAAAGAATCAGGTTGTTTTGATTTATTGAAATCACACATGGTTCTAATACTAATGATACTAATACTGAGGATATTCAGATACCGTGTTTCTAGCCTGATATCGGCCCGGTACACCAGTATCGGTATCTGTCCCTGGTGCAAACCCCTCTGTTGTTGCAGTGCAGTGCTGCAAACACATACTGTAGATACTAGTCAACCTCTGCAAACACATACTGTAGATAGCGGGGCGAGGATGTGTATTTGAATTTGTCTCTTGACCTTTGTTGCATGCCGTCCCCTGTCTCTCCATCCCCTGTCTCTCCATCCCCTGTCTCTCCGTCCCCTGTCTCTCTGTTATCTCCCCCATTTGTCTCTACTGTATAGTATCTAATAAAGCAGAAATGCCATAAAGATTTGCTTAGCAAAGAAAAAAGAAAGAAAGAAAGAAAGAAAGAAAGAAAGAAAGAAAGAAAGAAAGAAAGAAAGAAAGAAAGAAAGAAAGAAAGAAAGAAAGAAAGAAAGAAAGAAAGAAAGAAAGAAAGAAAGAAAGAAAGAACGAAAGAAAAGAAAGAAAGAAAGAAAGAAAGAAAGAAAGAAAGAAAGAAAGAAAGAAAGAAAGAAAGAAAGAAAGAAAGAAAGAAAGAAAGAAAGAAAGAAAGAAAGAAAGAAAGAAAGAAAGAAAGAAAGAAAGAAGAAAACCCAGGGCTTGCCTCAACCCCACAAAACAAAAGCCATAGAGGATTAGAGAAGCGAGGGAAGGGTTACTTAAGGACTCTGTGTTTCAGTGTACAGTTGTGTGACAAATCCCAAAATCATACATTGTATGCAACACACACACACACTCACACACACACACACACACACACACTCACACACACACACACACACACAGACTGAGAGGATTCCTGTCAGAAAGCTCTGATGAGGGCAAAAACTCTTCTTGAGGGGGGATACAGGGGGATATACGCCACAGAGTACGCGCTCATGTGCAAGTCATTCAGAGGGTAAGGCAAAACGCTGTCCAGTCATGTGTAGGAAAAGCTTTTAAAATGCACCAAGTGCACATATTAATGTTACCATCGTACCTAGTACCGCATGTCATGATTAAAGTATGCCAAGGGCCGAAGTCGACGACGACTCATTACAAGGCTCTTTAATAGTGCTATATAAAATGCATACCGCTATATTAAAAGTATATGGGTTTAAAGCCGTCCAATTAAACCACTAAAACACAAAACACAGTCGATCAACGGAGGGCCTGAACACGAGCACGAGTCAATCATTTATGACTCTTAAAAGCATTTAGTTAAAAAATTAAGCAGATCCTTAATTATAGATATAGTTTATATTATGTATATAAAAAGAAACAGGCAAACTGATGAAGAACACAATGCCTCCTGTGTGGCATATTGAGTTATAGGTGTGTGGAGCTTGGTCATGTGACGTGATCAGCGACACCCAGGTCACAGGGTGGCACACTGAGAGAGAGCGAGAGAGAGAGAGAGAGAGAGAGAGAGAGAGAGAGAGAGAGAGAGAGAGAGAGAGAGAGCAGCCGGAAGGCACCGGACACAGAGCCACCGGTAAAGATGACTGAAGGTCTGAAGACAAAGCCCGGAGAACAGAACTCCTCCCACACTGAGGAAAAACAATACCCCCCCCCCGGCTCTTACCAGGTCTCGTCGTTCTTGAACTCCAGCTCCCCGTAGGCGTCCTCGAAGTCCTCCCCTCCGCCCTTGGCCAGCCCCTCCAGGGAGCGGTAGGGCACCACGACCGTGCCCCGCGCCCCGGAAGTCCTCAGCACCTTCACCTCCATGACGCCGGTGCTCTCGCTCACGTGCACCGCGTCGCTCTCGAAGGTGAAGATGCCCGAGTGGTCGTCGTCCAGGATGGTGACGGTGGCCACGGTGGGGAAGCCCAGCGCGGCCTTGGGGTAGGGCAGGCTGTTGGGCGACAGCAGCTCGTCCTCCTCGGTGTCCAGCACGCGCAGGTTGCCCAGGCGCACGAAAAAGTGCTCGTCCTCCTCGAAGATGTCGTCGTCGATGATGCCCACGCTGACCTCCTTGGCCGTCTCGCCCGGCTTGAACACCACCGTGCCCTCGGTGAACTCGTAGTCGGCGCCGGCGTTGGCCGAGCCGTCCTCCGTCTTGTAATCCACGTAGAGGGTCCTGTTGACGTCGCCGCCCTTCCGGGTGATGGTGAGCAGGGCGGCGCCGCAGTTCTCCAGGCACTGGTAGACGGCGGGGTCGAAGGCCACCCGCGACACGTACTCGTCGGGCTCCTCCACGCGCACCTCCTGCACGCTGGTGGTCCTCTTGGCCTGCTCCGACACGTGCTTCTTCAGGATGTTGCCGGCGCCCGTCATCATGCGCGTGGCCTGGATGCGGTAGAAGGCGCGGCTCTTCTGCTGGTGCGACAGGGCGTAGTAGTTGGCCATCTCCACCAGCTGGTCCATCTCCTTCTCCGGGTGCTTCTGCTTCAGGTCCTTCAGGATGCGGATCATGTCGCGCCGCGACTCGTCCACCTCCTTGCCCCCCGCCTCGGGCAGGACGCCCATGAGGACGCTGGAGGCGCCGCCGTCCGCGAAGTGGTGGGAGTTGACCATCTTGCCGTCCATCTCGATGCCCTTGGGGGGGGGGTTCTGCGTCTCGATGACCACGCCGCGGTGTTTGTCCGTGCGGTACTTCTTGTGCATGAACTTGTAGAAGAGCAGCCGCTGGTCCGCCATCCAGGCCAGGCCCACGCAGATGGGGAAGAAGGCCAGCGTGAGCAGGCCCTCCCAGATCTGCACCTCGTTGGGCGAGAACACGGCCAGGATCATGTAGAGCCAGATGTAGGCGAAGATGCTCCAGGCCGCCGTGACGAAGAACACGCGGAGGTGCTTGACCTTGCGCACCTCCCCCTGGGGGATGACGGACACGCAGAGGCCGATGATGACGAACATGTTGAAGGCGGCGCTGCCCACGATGGTGGCGGGCCCCAGCGCCCCGGCCTTGAACTCGTGCCCGATGACCTCGATGACGGAGAGCAGGATCTCCGGGGCGGACGAGCCCAGGGCCATGAGGGTGAGGTTGGACACGGTCTCGTTCCACACCCGGATGGTGGTGGTGGTGGTCTCCCCGTTGGGCTTCTTGATGACCACCTCCTTCTCCTGGGAGGTGATGACCTCGATGGCCGACATGAAGCGGTCAGAGATGATGGACACGCCCAGGAACATGTAGATCATGGCCACGAAGTAGACGATGACCCGGGCGGTCTTGTCGCCCATGGACGGGTCTTCCGGGTACCAAATGGGCAGGATGATGCCCGGTTTGCACTTGGAGTTCCCCTGGCAGGTGGCATTGTTGCTGCTGGGGGCTAGCAGGGGGCTCGGGGTGGTCCGGGCCTCGGTGCAGAGGAAGGCTACGGCCACAGACACCAGCCCCAACCAGAGGTAGGCGGAGGACGAGCCCGGCTTCACCGACCTTGAGCGCTCCATGCACCCTCCTCCTTCGTCTCAAGGGTCCTGACCACGCTAACGGTCCCGATGGGATCCAGCACTGGGCTGTGGTTGGCCTCCTCCACACACCACCTGATCACAACGGAGACAGAGAAAAAACATTAGTCAAACAAGTGCAGACGCATTTTCTTTTTATGTTTTTTTTTAGATGTGAAGCATCTCTATGACCGGCAATGCCACTCACTCACTCACTCACTCACTCACTCACTCACTCACTCTCTCTCTCTCTCTCACTCACTCACTCACTCACTCACTCACTCACTCTCTCTCTCACTCACTCACTCACTCACTCACTCACTCACTCACTCTCTCTCTCTCACTCACTCACTCACTCACTCACTCACTCTCTCTCACTCACTCACTCACTCACTCACTCACTCACTCACTCTCTCTCTCTCTCACTCACTCACTCACTCCCTCCCTCCCTCACTCACTCACTCACTCTCTCTCTCTCACTCACTCACTCACTCACTCTCTCTCTCTCACTCACTCACTCCCTCTCTCTCTCACTCACTCACTCACTCACTCACTCACTCACTCACTCACTCACTCACTCACTCACTCACTCTCTCACTCACTCACTCACTCACTCTCTCTCTCTCTCACTCACTCACTCACTCACTCACTCACTCACTCACTCACTCACTCTCTCTCACTCACTCACTCACTCACTCACTCTCTCTCTCTCTCACTCACTCACTCACTCACTCCCTCCCTCACTCACTCACTCACTCACTCACTCTCTCTCTCACTCACTCACTCACTCACTCTCTCTCTCTCTCTCTCACTCACTCACTCCCTCACTCACTCACTCACTCTCTCTCACTCACTCCCTCACTCACTCACTCACTCACTCACTCACTCACTCTCTCTCTCTCACTCACTCACTCACTCTCTCTCTCTCTCACTCACTCCCTCACTCACTCACTCTCTCTCACTCACTCACTCCCTCACTCACTCACTCACTCACTCACTCACTCACTCACTCACTCACTCGATCACTCACTCACTCACTCACTCACTCACTCACTCACTCACTCACTCACTCATTCACTCATTCACTCATTCACTCACTCACTCACTCACTCACTCACTCACTCATTCATTCATTCACTCACTCACTCACTCACTCACTCACTCACTCACTCACTCACTCACTCACTCACTCACTCACTCACTCACTCACTCACTCATTCATTCATTCAACCAGCAATTCACTCACACTTAGCCCCTCTGCCCCTAGTGGCAACCCACAAGCATGGCACTTTGTGAAAGACCAGTTCAATGTATTCAAGAATGCGTCACACAGACCTATTACACTGTGTGTCCTTGTTGGTGTAACATGTAGCAATACGTTTGTTTTAGAATTGACCTATCTCAAACCCCCCCCCCCCCTCTTTTCTTGATCCTCCAAACACATGGGTCTTGGACTTCCTGACGGGCAGACCCCAGGTGGTAAGAGCCGGCAACTGCACCTCCTCATCCATCACGCTCAACATAGGGGCCCCCCAGGGCTGTGTTCTGAGCCCCCTCCTCTACTCCCTGTACACACATGACTGCGTAGCACAGCGGAACAACAACACCATCATCAAATTTGCTGATGACACAGTAGTGGTGGGCCTGATCTCTGCCAACGACGAAAGGGCCTACCTGGAAGAGGTAGAGAACCTGTCACAGTGGTGTCAGGAGAACTGCCTCTCCCTGAACGTCAGCAAAACAAAAGAGATGATTGTGGACTTCAGGAGGTCGGGGGTCAAGGACTACAGCCCCCTCAGCATCGACGGGGCACCGGTTGAGAGAGTGAACAGTTTCAAGTACCTCAGAGCCCACATATCCGAGGACTTGACATGGACCACACACATTGACAGTGTTGTGAAGAAGGCACGACAACGCCTCTACTTCCTCAGGCGCCTAAGGAAGTTCCAAGTCAGTCAGAAGATCCTTAGGAACTTCTACTCATGTACAATAGAGAGCATCCTGACCGGCAACATCACCTCCTGGTTTGGGAATAGCACTGCACAAGACCGTAGCAGACTACAAAGAGTGACACGTTCAGCCGAACGCACAATTGGAGGGGGGCTTCCCACCCTCCAGAACATTTACAACAAGCGGTGCAAGGGGAAGGCTAAGAGAATTATTAAGGACTCGAGCCACCCGAACAACTGCCTCTTTGAACTGCTGCGGTCAGGCAAGCGATACCGGAGTCTTAAGGCGAGCACAGAAAGACTCAGAAGAAGCTTCTATCCCCAGGCCATCAGGCTGCTAAACGAACAATAATCACTATGCAACAACCATCAAATGCACACAGCACACACACCCACACGCACACACTCACTCAAACAAACAACACACTGCAGCACCCACTCTCCACACTTTAGATCACACAAACACACTTACACTTTATATTTATTGATAAAGGATTTGCACTACAACTCGTACACCTACTGTGAATTGTACCTAAATTGCACATTTTTTACTTCTAATTTTACTATGTTATTTTATTTCATACTTATCTTGTCTTGCACAGTCTCTGGAGCGCAACAGTAAGAAGCATTTTGTATAAAAGTATTCTGTACTTCTGTATGACAACTATTAAAGAAACTTGAAACATCAGTTGCTTCCCTTCCTACAGCTGACAAACTCCAAACAGCTGGGATTGGAGGATCAAGGAAAAGAGGGCGGGGTTAATTATACAATAACATATGAGAGGGAGTCGAATATTGTGGTTATTGACACCAGTGTGCTGCAGTTGTAGGCCGTTTGAGCCAATAACATAATTGAACAAATATTGCATATATATTGCAGTTATAAACACTCGTGGAATGTGTCTCGTCCAATCACAATGCATGTTTGGAACTAAATGTTGTATAAGACATAACCTTAACACTTAACACATAATGCTCATCACTCATTAGCTTAATTTAGGTGTTTATTATATAACTTTTTACAAGTATTACGTATTAGTGATGAGGTTTGTTTTAATACAATACAATTCAGTAATGACATGTACAGAGGAGACAGAATCGAGAGAGTGAAAGTGTGTTTACTAAACGTATAAATCAGTATTTAAGAACATAAAGGAATTATATCACTACTGTTCGATCACTTTCATGGCGCGACCAATTATGCCAATTTCCAAATTCCATATTCCATATTTTTGGAGTAACGGCTCATCATACAGACGAGGCCACGCATACATTTCACAGACAGAAGCATTTGGCGTCAGCGGCGGGATAGAGATTTCCCGAACTCATTTGAACGTCGCTATTCAAATGAATCTATTATTATGAATCTCTATTATGAGAGACTTCAATGAGCCTCTCCCCCCTCTTCTTACTTTACAAACGGCATAATCACGAGACCTTTGTGTTTTGTGCCGGAGTGCGGAAATACTTCCACTCGCTCATAAATGCATGCGATTTTCTCAGGGCTCTCTAAACTACTGTGTGTGCAATGTTGATAATGTTTTTTTTTTTTTTTTTTAGTTTATGGGCTCATTGCCAGCATGAACGTTTATCTTCAGTTCACATGCATGTGAGCAAATAAGACACCCAGTAATGTGGGGTTTTACAAAACGACAGTGTAATTGTGTGGAATCTCGGGGGGGTAACGCAGTACTACACACGCACCGCTCGGAACCAAACAGCTCGCTCAGCATGCGTGCAATGTTGCCAAACTAAGCACTGTCCAAAATGTCGCATTGGCAAAAAAAATAAAAAAATAAAGAAGAAAGAACCCAGAACAGCAGAGAGGAAAGGCAGGAGACCGTCAAGAGGCAGACTCGCACAGACGGGTCCAGATGTCCTGTCCCAGGCTGTCCCAGGACATTATGAGCTGAGCCCTAAACGCACACTTAGCACTTCCTCACGGAGGGGGGAGCATTACAATAACAATGCAGATATTGTCCAGATTCATAAAAGCTCTGGCTAAACATCTTGTGTGCCTACTTAACCCTTTACGCGCTGGGACTCAGCGGCTCCTCTTTAGGGCGACCGTGTAAATGAAGTACTAATCGACCACAGGGGGAAAAAAGGTACATGATGTATGTTGTGTTATAATAATATATATTATATGTAATATATTTACGTGTCGTATAACTAATATATTTACATTTTGTATCAGCAAAACAAACACAGTGACCAACCCTGGTACAAACACAGCAATAGTATGATTGTGGTTAGAGTTAAGGTTAGTTATAACGTCCGCTTAATGGTTATGGTTAAGATGTAAAGTTATAGTTAAGGTTAAGGTTAGGGTTATGGATATGTTTAGTTTAAGGTAACAGTGTGGTTAAGGTTAGGGTTGAGATTAGGGTTAAGGTTATGGTTAGTTTAAGGTAACGGTGTGGTTAAGGTTAGGGTTGTGGTTTGGGCAAGGTTATCAGAAAAGTGTGTCTTGGCAGGTTTTCTTGAAAACTTAAATAGTAAAAACAATTTGAATATGTACTGTACACATTGTACATTTTATGTAAATATATGACTTATTGCTATAACATAACATACAATGTACCTTTTTCCTGTGGTCTTTTAGTACTTTATTTGCATATTTTAAGCGAGATCGGGCTGAAATGGGTAGAGGTTTGGGGTCTTCCATCATGGCTCCTCTGTGATAATGTATTAATGTAACATAATATAACTGATAGGGCATACAGACCCTCATCTGCACCTTTATTTACACCGTTTATTTTTCTCATATTTCTATATTCAGAGTTAATTATATTGTTTACAATGTTTATATTTCCTCATATTTTTATATTCATATCAAATTGTATTGCCCTATATTCATGTCTTTCTACTGTTACCCTGCCCATACCTCCCCTCCCCCCTCCCCCATGCTGCTACAGTATGACTCCCCGAATTTCACCAAGGGGATCAATAAAGGAATATCTCATCTTGTTTATGGGGCCGTGAGGTTATAGTCCGGGCCCTGCTGCAGCTACTCTACTCGTACTTACTCCTTTATTTGGATCCACCATTAGCTTCCACAAAGTGGTCGCTTTGAGGCCCCTCAGGCTCACAAGCAGCGCTGGGTTCAATTAAAACGATGTCTCCCGGAGACACACAGGCACTCTTAGCTACAGTACATCATTCTGCCCTGAATTCACCGGAGGATTACAAGTTTTATTACAGTCGCTCCCGTTTCCCTTTATGCCTTCAGTTAAGTATAGTTCGAGTCTTACCCTGAAGTATTTTTACCCGGAAGCACTTTCGGAACGGCGTAGAGAGGGTTGAAGAATCTATCGCATGTCCCCTCCGATACATGCAGAGTCAGCCAGCCACATCTTTTCACCTGCCAGCGCGGACTCTCATTGGCGAGGTGTAACGTGTGGGAGGCTCACACTACCCTCGCCATCTCCTGTCCTTGCTGTGCAGGCGCCCTGACCGACCTGTAGGAGTCGCTGTTTACAATGACCAGATTACCACCCATCGACTTCCCTCCCGCTGACTCTGCCAATTGAGTCAGTATGACGGCCGGCCCAAGCCGGAGGCAACGCTGACAGCCGGATTCGATACCGGTGTCTCTCGCATTGGTGACGAGCGCTTAGACCGCTGCGCCACCCAGCCGCCTGTAAAGACTATATTTCTTGTAGGAATGCTTCTCATTGTGTTTTAAAGCTTTTCAGTATGCAAGGTATGGCCAGCCTTGTCACAAAGACTATATCAAAATATCTTAAAATGAACATAACCTACTTTTAAATCCACAGATGATTAGTATTGGAAATCAATACATGAAGGAATCATGACACATAAACACTGTGTAGAGTAACATTAGTCCTCATGTCAACATAAACACTGTAGAGTAACATTAGTCCTCATGTCAACATAAACACTGTAGACTAGTAACATTAGTCCTCATGTCAACATAAACACTGTAGAGTAACATTAGTCCTCATAAACACTGTAGAGTAACATTAGTCCACATGTCAACATAAACACTGTAGAGTAACATTAGTCCACATGTCAACATAAACACTGTAGAGTAACATTAGTCCTCATGTCCACATAAACACTGTAGAGTAACATTAGTCCTCATGTCAACATAAACACTGTAAAGTAACATTAGTCCACATGTCAACATAAACACTGTAGAGTAACATTAGTCCACATGTCAACATAAACACTGTAGAGTAACATTAGTCCTCATGTCCACATAAACACTGTAGAGTAACATTAGTCAGTGGTGTAGCCATAGCTATACAGTATGTAAGTATACAACATAGGCCTGGGCAATATGAGAAAAAACTAAATATCATGATATTTTGAAGAGATAAATATAATTGATATTGTCACATGCATGATTACTTTGCTCCCATCCCCCAATTTAGTCGTTGGCAATTCCCTTCCTGGTCGTTGCGCTGCCCTACTGTCGGTCTGGGGAGGGTGTAGACTACCACATGCTGCCCTACTGTCGGTCTGGGGAGGGTGTAGACTACCACATGCTGCCCTACTGTCGGTCTGGGGAGGGTGTAGACTACCACATGCTGCCCTACTGTCGGTCTGGGGAGGGTGTAGACTACCACATGCTGCCTTACTGTCGGTCTGGGGAGGGTGTAGACTACCACATGCTGCCCTACTGTCGGTCTGGGGAGGGTGTAGACTACCACATGCTGCCTTACTGTCGGTCTGGGGAGGGTGTGTAGACTACCACATGCTGCCCTACTGTCGGTCTGGGGAGGGTGTAGACTACCACATGCTGCCCTACTGTCGGTCTGGGGAGGGTGTAGACTACCACATGCTTCCCTACTGTCGGTCTGGGGAGGGTGTAGACTACCACATGCTGCCCTACTGTCGGTCTGGGGAGGGTGTAGACTACCACATGCTGCCCTACTGTCGGTCTGGGGAGGGTGTAGACTACCACATGCTGCCCTACTGTCGGTCTGGGGAGGGTGTAGACTACCACATGCTGCCCTACTGTCGGTCTGGGGAGGGTGTAGACTACCACATGCTGCACCACTGTCAGTCTGGGGAGGGTGTAGACTACCACATGCTGTCCTACTGTCGGTCTGGGGAGGGTGTAGACTACCACATGCTGCCCCACTGTCAGTCTGGGGAGGGTGTAGACTACCACATGCTGTCCTACTGTCGGTCTGGGGAGGGTGTAGACTACCACATGCTGCCCCACTGTCAGTCTGGGGAGGGTGTAGACTACCACATGCTGTCCTACTGTCGGTCTGGGGAGGGTGTAGACTACCACATGCTGCCCCACTGTCAGTCTGGGGAGGGTGTAGACTACCACATGCTGCCCTACTGTCGGTCTGGGGAGGGTGTAGACCACCACATGCTGCCCCACTGTCAGTCTGGGGAGGGTGTAGACTACCACATGCTGTCCTACTGTCGGTCTGGGGAGGGTGTAGACTACCACATGCTGCCCCACTGTCAGTCTGGGGAGGGTGTAGACTACCACATGCTGTCCTACTGTCGGTCTGGGGAGGGTGTAGAACTACCACATGCTGTCCTACTGTCGGTCTGGGGAGGGTGTAGAACTACCACATGCTGTCCTACTGTCGGTCTGGGGAGGGTGTAGAACTACCACATGATGCCCTACTGGCGGTCTGGGGAGGGTGTAGACTACCACATGCCTCCTCCGATACATTTTCACCTGACAGCGAGGAGTTTCACTGGGAGAGTGTAATGTGCGCAGAGGTTCATTCTATCTCCCTGCTGAACAGGCACCCAACCGACCAGTAGAAATCACTGTTGCAACGACCAGGACTCATATACCCCACCGGCTTCCCACCCGTGAACAATTGTGTTCGTAGGGACGACTGATCAAGCCGAAGGTACCACTGCCGGGAATTGAACGGGAAACACAATTGTACACATCTATCGATTAAATCAACCAATCGACTATTTGTCAACTAAGAATGTCTAGGACAGACCTAACGTTGCCAAGCCCTACTGTAATATACATCTTTTTGGTTTACATATATTACTCCAGATTTATTCCCGGCTGTGTGCCAGAGGTACAGTGGTATTTGAGGAGTCGATTACACTGCTGGGGAGAGAGGTGCGTGTGCTGGTATACCTTCCTATATATGCCAATGGTAATCCAGCCGATAGGGGAGATATATTGTAAGCACACAGAAGAGGTGTGCATTGTATTAGGGTTGGGCCGGGGCAGTACATCAATATTTAGCATTTATCATGCATGTTTTTGTATTGCTTTTTCTTTCTTTTTATCGTGAATGGCGGTGGGAATCTTTTTTTAATTAATGATAAAAAGCAAATATGAAGTCTGCTACATTTCTCACAGAATGATTCCTTAAATATCCCTTGGGGATATTTGGTCGTCATAGCAGCATGGGGGAGGGGGGAGGGGAGGTACAGGTATGGACAGGGTAATAGTAGAAAGACATAAATATAGGCAATAAAATGAGATCTGAATATAAAAACATGAGGAAAAAATAAACAGTGTAAACAATACAATTAACTCTGAATATAAAAATATGAGAAAAATAAACAGTGTAAACAAATATGCAGATGAGGGTCTGTATGCCATATTGGTTCATATCGGTTAATATATATATATATATATATATTGATATTGGGGGGAGTAATTGTGATGATATGCTATTTAATATAGTATCTTATATTTATTTATTTATTTCCATAAGCCAGTACAGTGCAAACTGAAGTGACTGAGGAGAGGGCATGACAACAAGAGGGAAGTAGAGGACACTGGAGAGGAACTTGATTAGCCCCATAACCGCATCATCAGAGGAGAGCCTATTCAATAAACAGGAGCCGGCTATGCTGTCGTCCATGGCAACAGACGGAAGCTAAATAAACAGAAATAAGCTTGTCAACAAGATAATGGACTGACAAAGTTGTACGCTTGATGAGAGAATATGAAGACAAGTTTTTTTCCCACACCGGCTGAGGGGTTTTCCTTCCAGCCTGAGAGCGAGGAGCTAGTGAAGGAGCTAGTGAAGGAGCTAATGAAGGACCTAGTGAAGGAGCTAGTGAAGGAGCTAGTGAAGGATCTAGTGAAGGAGCTAGTGAAGGAGCTAATGAAGGAGCTAGTGAAGGAGCTAGTGAAGGAGCTAGTGAAGGAGCTAGTGAAGGAGCTAGTGAAGGAGCTAGTGAAGGAGCTAGTGAAGGAGCTAGTGAAGGAGGGAGCTAATGAAGGAGCTAGTGAAGGAGCTAGTGAAGGAGCTAGTGAAGGAGCTAGTGAAGGAGCTAGTGAAGGAGCTAATGAAGGAGCTAGTGAAGGAGCTAGTTAAGGAGCTAGTGAAGGAGCTAGTGAAGGAGCTAATGAAGGAGCTAGTGAAGGAGCTAGTGAAGGAGCTAGTGAAGGAGCGAGTGAAGGAGCTAGTGAAGGAGCTAGTGAAGGAGCTAATGAAGGAGCGAGTGAAGGAGCTAGTGAAGGAGCTAGTGAAGGAGCTAGTGAAGGAGCTAATGAAGGAGCTAGTGAAGGAGCTAGTGAAGGAGCTAGTGAAGGAGCTAGTGAAGGAGCGAGTGAAGGAGTTAGTGAAGGAGCTAGTGAAGGAGCGAGTGAAGGAGCTAGTGAAGGAGCTAGTGAAGGAGCGAGTGAAGGAGTTAGTGAAGGAGCTAGTGAAGGAGCTAATGAAGGAGCGAGTGAAGGAGCTAGTGAAGGAGCTAGTGAAGGAGCTAGTGAAGGAGCTAATGAAGGAGCTAATGAAGGAGCTAGTGAAGGAGCTAATGAAGGAGCTAGTGAAGGAGCTAGTGAAGGAGCTAGTGAAGGAGCTAGTGAAGGAGCTAGTGAAGGAGCGAGTGAAGGAGCGAGTGAAGGAGCTAGTGAAGGAGCTAGTGAATGAGCTAATGAAGGAGCGAGTGAAGGAGCTAGTGAAGGAGCTAGTGAATGAGCTAGTGAAGGAGCTAGTGAAGGAGCTAGTGAAGGAGCTAGTGAAGGAGCTAGTGAATGCGCTAATGAAGGAGTGAGTGAAGGAGCTAGTGAAGGAGCTAGTGAAGGAGCTAGTGAAGGAGCTAGTGAAGGAGCTAATGAAGGAGCGAGTGAAGGAGCTAGTGAAGGAGCTAGTGAATGAGCTAGTGAAGGAGCTAATGAAGGAGCTAGTGAAGGAGCTAGTGAAGGAGCTAGTGAATGAGCTAGTGAAGGAGCTAGTGAAGGAGCTAGTGAAGGAGCTAGTGAAGGAGCTAGTGAATGAGCTAGTGAAGGAGCTAATGAAGGAGCTAGTGAAGGAGCTAGTGAATGAGCTAATGAAGGAGCGAGTGAAGGAGCTAGTGAAGGAGCTAGTGAAGGAGCTAGTGAAGGAGCTAGTGAAGGAGCTAGTGAAGGAGCTAGTGAAGGAGCTAGTGAAGGAGCTAATGAAGGAGCTAGTGAAGGAGCTAGTGAATGAGCTAGTGAAGGAGCTAGTGAAGGAGCTAGTGAAGGAGCGAGTGAAGGAGCTAGTGAAGGAGCTAGTGAAGGAGCTAGTGAAGGAGCTAATGAAGGAGCTAGTGAAGGAGCTAGTGAATGAGCTAGTGAAGGAGCTAGTGAAGGAGCTAGTGAAGGAGCTAGTGAAGGAGCTAGTGAATGAGCTAGTGAAGGAGCTAATGAAGGAGCTAGTGAAGGAGCTAATGAAGGAGCTAGTGAAGGAGCTAGTGAAGGAGCTAATGAAGGAGCGAGTGAAGGAGCTAGTGAATGAGCTAGTGAAGGAGCTAGTGAATGAGCTAGTGAAGGAGCTAATGAAGGAGCTAGTGAAGGAGCTAATGAAGGAGCTAGTGAATGAGCTAGTGAAGGAGCGAGTGAAGGAGCTAATGAAGGAGCTAGTGAAGGAGCTAGTGAAGGAGCTAATGAAGGAGCGAGTGAAGGAGCTAGTGAAGGAGCTAATGAAGGAGCTAGTGAAGGAGCTAATGAAGGAGCTAGTGAATGAGCTAATGAAGGAGCGAGTGAAGGAGCTAGTGAAGGAGCTAGTGAAGGAGCTAGTGAAGGAGCTAATGAAGGAGCGAGTGAAGGAGCTAGTGAAGGAGCTAGTGAATGAGCTAGTGAAGGAGCTAGTGAAGGAGCTAGTGAAGGAGCTAGTGAAGGAGCTAGTGAAGGTGCTAGTGAATGAGCTAGTGAAGGAGCTAGTGAAGGAGCTAATGAAGGAGCTAGTGAAGGAGCTAGTGAAGGAGCTAGTGAATGAGCTAGTGAAGGAGCTAGTGAAGGAGCTAGTGAAGGAGCTAGTGAATGAGCTAATGAAGGAGCGAGTGAAGGAGCTAGTGAAGGAGCTAATGAAGGAGCTAGTGAAGGAGCTAATGAAGGAGCTAGTGAAGGAGCTAGTGAAGGAGCTAGTGAATGAGCTAGTGAAGGAGCTAGTGAAGGAGCTAGTGAAGGAGCTAGTGAATGAGCTAATGAAGGAGCGAGTGAAGGAGCTAGTGAAGGAGCTAGTGAATGAGCTAGTGAAGGAGCTAGTGAAGGAGCTAGTGAAGGAGCTAGTGAAGGAGCTAGTGAATGCGCTAGTGAAGGAGCTAATGAAGGAGCGAGTGAAGGAGCTAGTGAAGGAGCTAATGAAGGAGCTAGTGAAGGAGCTAATGAAGGAGCTAGTGAAGGAGCTAATGAAGGAGTTAGTGAAGGAGCTAGTGAAGGAGCTAGTGAAGGAGCTAGTGAAGGAGCGAGTGAAGGAGTTAGTGAAGGAGCTAGTGAAGGAGCTAGTGAAGGAGCTAGTGAAGGAGCTAGTGAAGGAGCTAATGAAGGAGCGAGTGAAGGAGCTAGTGAAGGAGCTAATGAAGGAGCTAGTGAAGGAGCTAATGAAGGAGCTAGTGAAGGAGCTAATGAAGGAGCTAGTGAAGGAGCTAGTGAAGGAGCTAATGAAGGAGCTAGTGAAGGAGCTAGTGAAGGAGCTAATGAAGGAGCTAGTGAAGGAGCTAATGAAGGAGCTAGTGAAGGAGCTAATGAAGGAGCTAGTGAAGGAGCTAGTGAAGGAGCTAGTGAAGGAGCTAGTGAAGGAGCTAATGAAGGAGCTAGTGAAGGAGCTAATGAAGGAGCTAGTGAAGGAGCTAGTGAAGGAGCGAGTGAAGGAGCTAGTGAAGGAGCTAGTGAAGGAGCTAGTGAAGGAGGAGCACTGCTGACCTGCTGCCTCCTCTCCTCCGCTCTCTCCTTCTCTCCCTCTCTCTCCCTCTCTCTCCTTCTCTCCCTCTCTCTCCTTCTCTCTCTCCCCTCTCTGTCTCCGTTCTTTCTCTCCTCTCTCTCTCTTTCTTTCTCTCCTTTCTCTCTCTCTCCTTCTCTCTTTCTCTCTCTCTCCCTACTATCTCGCTCCTTCTCTCTCTCTTTCCTTCTCTATCTCTCTCCCTCTCTCCCCTTCTCTTTCTCTCTCTCTCTATCTCATTCTCTCTTTCTCTCTCTCTCCCTACTATCTCTCTATATATCTCCTTTTCTCTCTCTTTCCTTCTCTCTCTCCCTCTCTCCTCTCCCCCCTCTCTCTCTATCTCTCTCTCCTATATCTCTCTCCTTCTATCTCTCTCTGTAGCAGTACTGTCTATCTGTATGTCATATATGTTATGATGAATTGAAAATGGGGGACCCTGATGAAAAAAAGACAAGTGTCTTTCTCTGGCCTGCATCCCCCTTAACAATTGTATGTATTGAGCTGTACTGTATTGTACCCATTCTGCAATCTGTTAATAAAGTTTTCAATCAATCAATCAATCAATCAATCAATCAATCAATCAATCAATTAATCCCTACTATCTCTCTATATCTCTCCCTTTCCTTCTCTATATCTCTCCCTCTCTCCCCTTCTCTCTCTCCTCTCCCCCCTCTCTCTCTATCTCTCTCTCTCCTATATCTCTCTCCTTCTATCTCTCTCTCCATACTATCTCTCTATATCTCTCCCTTTCCTTCTCTATATCTCTCCCTCTCTCCCCTTCTCTGTCTCTCTCTCTATCTCCCTCCCTCCCCCCTCTCTCTCCCTCCCTCCCCCCTCTCTCCCTCTCTCCCCCCCTCTCTCTCTCTCCTCTCTCCCCCTCCCTCTCTCTCCCCCCCCCCCTCTCTCTCTCTCTCTCTCTTATTAGTGATGGCTAGATGATGGGGTATGCTATGCAGGCTGCAGTGTGACAGTAATGGACGCGGGAGCCAGGAATTCAAAGGCATGGGGATCATCTAAGCACATCACAGACCTCACAGTTTACTCCTATAATGGTGTCAGAGAGGACTGATCTCGTGGGCAGCTCCCCAGGTGAGATTATGTGTAACTGATTGAGTGTGGCGCGCAAGAGCACTCAGTCAATCTACCCTGAGAGTGAATCCAAAAACTGTCAAAATACACATCCATTTAGTTTGACAGTTATACTGAGAGTTCATGCATTTGAATTATGTCCTCCAGTGATGTCGTTGGAGGACACTGAATCTGATTGATTGATTGATTGATTGATTGAAAACTTTATTAACAGATTGCAGAATGGGTACAGTACAGTACAGCTCAATACATGCAATTGTTAAGGGGATGCAGACCAGAGAAAGACTTTCGTCTTGTAAAGAAGACGTGTCCGGCCCATGGGGACATTAACGTGTGTTGTCGGGCCTTACAAATAAATTTGATTTGATTTGATTTGATTTTACATCAGGGTCCCCCATTTTCAATTCATCATAACATAATATGACACACACGACATACAGATAGACAGTACTGCTACATCTATACATTTATGACAAATACAGTACTGTTTGTGATACAAAAAGTGTCCAGAAAAGAGTGTATATACATTTGACGTAAAAACTGTACATTGGAGGAGGTTGGGTGTGGTGGGGTGGGGTTGGGTGGGTGGGGGGTGGGAGGGGGGGGGGGGGTGGGTAGGGGGTGGGTCTGTGTGTTGTGTTAATTAGAGCTCAATAAAATGGAAATTTAACAACACTGTTAATCCCTACTGCACTTTATTTTCATCTCATTGAGCTGTAATTAACACAACAACACAAGGATCTGGTGTCCCCCGATGACATCACTGGAGGAGGGCATGTTCAAACTGATGAACACTCAATAACTGTCAAACTAAATGCATGTGTGCAAAACTGTTAACGTTTTGGGGATTATGTGTGAGATTATGTGCAAAATAAATCAGTACAATACTGTCAATGTTGATTAAATCCGGGCACTATACCAGACAATATTAGGGTGTTTGACCTCACACCGATTTGTAATGGAGATATTGATTTTCTATACATCTGCACAAATCACATTGGGGTTAGGCACTGCGCTGTTTTTATCTATAATAACCGGTATAGCAAAACGATGTCTCCTAAATTAAGAGCTACAGAAAATAATTTGCATACTAATTGCTGTTTTAATTAAGCAAATGTGTTTTTGCATTATGGACGTCATTAGCCTTACTCCAGACCAAACCGAATAGCATTCCCAAATCCACCCAAACGAGAGATACACAGTACATTGATTTCGCAGAGTACATTTTTACTCAAACTGACTCAAAATCAGTTTGAGTCAAATGTACTCAGTTTGAGTACATTTTACTCTGCGAAATTGACTGTGTAGCAACCTAGCTTATGCCAAGAGGTAAAAACTGTATAGGTTCCCATAATAATGTCAGTGTTTTGTTTGAATCAAAGGGGGAAACAGCTCTGAAATGTGTTATTACAATTAGGCCTGTCTGTCGCCTGCTGTAATAAACCCATAATGTTCATCTCCTCAACAGATCAAAGCTGACCTGCACAGCGTTATTATATTGGCCCCCATGATGCAGAATGCGAGAGAGAGGCACTTGATGGTGAGAAAGGCATGAGAGTAAGTAACGGAGACTCACTGCTCGCGTATCTCTTTCCCTATTTAGGAGAGTCCTGTTGGAGGAGGCGGCTATTTGAGACTGAGGCCTGCAGTAAACATGGACTCAGCAGGCGACACGGAGAACATCAGCTGTTGCTGATTAATCATCGTAGGACCGTTTCCCTCACATCCACCCCCCCCCCCCCCCCCACAGCCCCCCCCACCGCTGCTACCTGAGGGGGAATCCCTACTGTACAGCGATAGGCCTGCAAATGATTAATTATGAACAGTATACGCGGTGGGCTATGATATAATATATAGCTGTTTATAATATAACAGGTGCATTCTTCTCATAGGTCGAGATAAGTTTGATAACCAGAATATAGATATTACAAGCTGTAGTAATCATAGCATGACATAATACATCAGTAATGTCTATATTCTGATTATCAAACTTATCTCGACCTGAGAATGCACCTGTCACCCTTCAAATATAGTCACGCTATAAACAGCTCCTATACCTCAAGAATAGCCATTCTCAAATATATATAAATATAGTCTATTATTGTTTCATGAAAGCCAGGTGTTCCATTGTGTGGCCCCGCCGATATGTGACGGATGCATATGGTTATGATTATGATAAGCCGTATCCCGTAACTGTTTTGACAGACACACCAATTATTTTAATGTCACGCCCATTAGATGGCATCACAAATCCATTCCAATGCATCACATCTGCTGCACAATTACGAGGCTGGTGGTCCCTGACTGCATGCAGAGGCAGAGAGAACGCGCACTGTTCGCTCCTCAAGTGACGGACTGACTCATAATAATAATAACACGCACAGCATTTAGCCTATATATATTGTAAAAAGCCCACATCCCATATCTACACATAAATACTCCTAATCCAGCCAATGGCCGAAGCTGTATTTCCAAGGCTATTATGTGATCATTCTGAAACATAATAGTGTACTGTTGTCCAATATGCATAACCTATAAGGCGTTTTTATAGGATATATGTTATCTGTTGGACTGATTGCATGCCAGGCTGCATCACTCATCAAGACACGAGATATTTATGTATCAGTATAAGTTTGCATCATGGTGCGTATTCATTATTGCCTACCTTGTATTTGTATTCCGAAGAGTTTAGGCTTATATCCTCTGGAGACTGTGTGTAAAATAGCCCCTTTTCCAAAAGACCCACAGTGGTTATTGTTTTTCGTTGAGAATAGCCACAGCCAAACCCGTATAGTCTCTTGGTATAATTTCGTTATATGATCGGTTCTCCTCCTCCTCACGCACGGTCCACGGACACCACTGGTCCTCCTCTCGATTCCGCCGATTCGATCACAAACCGGCCAGATCGAGGTGATGATGATCGCCTGTCGTCCTCTCCTCTCCTCTGTCGCGGCCGCCCTCTCTCTCGTACCCCGTTATCTCCCAACCAACCGGCCACAGAGTGACGAGTATAGCAGGCACGTTATTTTAAGGTCCTTGGTATAGATGTGGAACCACAGAGGAGCCCATCCACACGGCTCTCCCTCAAGCCGTGAATCAGCGCTCTCTCTCCTCCTCCTCCTCCTCTCTCTCCTCCTCCTCCTCCTCCTCCTCCTCCTGCAGGAGATCTATGGTGTCGGTGCCGCGAAGCTCTCCTCTGTTTAGGCGCCTACTACCTATAGATATGACATAGCACACTAAATATTAAATACCAGTGTGTGTCATCATAATACAAACAAGTCAGTTGCGCATATTGGTTGTTATGATGATGATGAGCGTCAGCTAGATCTTGGGCACACAGTCGGCATGGCCACGATTTCTTCTCCCCCGTTTCTCTTGCTCCTCGCCTCGGTGCTGCTGCACGCATGCAAGTCAATATCCGTAGCTGCTTATCTGATGATGTGTGAATAATGATATATATACCCGTGAATCATCGTCAGATTATTCCAGTATGTGGTACTACTCTCTCTCTGTGTTAACGGTGCGCCCTGTAACAGCACGCCGCCCCCCTTTCCAAAAAGTCCCACAGATACTCCTCTAAAGCGCGCACCTACGTCACCATCAGCTGGAAGAAACCTGCACCACAAACCACGAATATCAGTGTTGAGATAGGGAGGGAGGGAGGGGCAATAGATTAATAGCCAATCATTGACACATTGTTCATTTTTACTGTTAGTATTTTTGGTCCAGATTCTGACCGTGTTCATAATAGCAGCTGTAAAAAAAAAAATATATATATATATATATATTTGTGAAATATAATTACAATATGAAATGTAGTTGGTGGGTGAAAGTAAGATGTCAGAGTTCTCAGAGGAAGGTTGATTCCTCATTAATAACACATGCACCGTTTGCTATTCAGTTCACTATGAATTGAAAATGGGGGACTCTGATGTAGACAAGACGAAAGTCTTTCTCTGGTCTGCATCCCCTTAACAATTGTGTGTATTGAGCCGTACTGTATTGTACCCATTCTGCAATCTGTTACATAAAGTTTTCATTCATTCATTCATTCACCAACGCGGTATGGGTTGAAGCGCACAGTATTTTCAACAGTTTTCAAGTCATCTCAGATTGCATTGTGTATGGGTTATGATATGACGTTTAAGTACCAGTTTGACATTTTGCTTTCATACTTCACGATGTCAATCAAATAGCCTAATGGTAATTTCAGGAGGCGAATAAAACAATAATGCGACTTGCTGTAACATTGATCTGACATGATAGCGAACAGAGTGACATCTCGGATATAGAATGATTGATGGCCGATTGATGGCTTATTATAGCCACGAATCCTTATAGTATCGTTCGTGTGTATATTTCTCTCCCACCCACCCACCCCCTCCTAATGTAGTCTCATCCCCATCATATGTATATACTCTAACAGTATATTTGCATATCATATATGTCACAAATGTAACAGTACAATATACCTGTATGTCATGTATGTCCCTATGCCATAAATGTCATGTCATATATGTTGTGTATGCCATAAATGTCACTATGAATTGAAAATGGGGGACCCTGATGTAAACAAGACGAACGTCTTTCTCTGGTCTGCATCCCCTTAACAATTGTGTGTATTGAGCCGTACTGTATTGTACCCATTCTGCAATCTGTTAAATAAAATGTTAATTCATTCATTCAGTAATAGTAGTAGTAGAAGACCTTTATTAACATCAGTATACAGTAGAATACCTTTATGGACATCAGTAATAGTAGTAGAATACCTTTATGAATATCAGTAATAGTAGTAGTAGAAGACCTTTATTAACGTCATCAGTAATAGTAGTATTAGTAGTAGTAGTAGTAGTAGTAGTAGTAGTAGTAGTAGTAGTAGTAGTAGTAGTAGTAGTAGTAGTAGTAGTAGTATAAGACCTTTATTAACATCAGTAATAATAGTAGTAGTAGTATAAGACCTTTATTAACATCAGTAATAATAGTAGTAGTAGTATAAGACCTTTATTAACATCAGTAATAATAGTAGTAGTAGTAGTAGTAGTAGTATAAGACCTTTATTAACATCAGTAATAATAGTAGTAGTAGTAGTAGTAGTAGTAGTAGTAGTAGTAGTAGTAGTATAAGACCTTTATTAACATCAGTAATAATAGTAGTAGTAGTATAATACCTTTATTAACATCAGTAATAATAGTAGTATTAGTAGTATAAGACCTTTATTAACATCAGTAATAATAGTAGTAGTAGTAGTAGTAGTAGTAGTAGTAGTAGTAGTAGTAGTAGTAGTAGTAGTAGTAGTAGTAGTAGTAGTAGTAGTATAAGACCTTTATTAACATCAGTAATAATAGTAGTAGTAGTAGTAGTAGTAGTAGTAGTAGTAGTAGTAGTAGTAGTAGTAGTAGTATAAGACCTTTATTAACATCAGTAATAATAGTAGTAGTAGTAGTAGTAGTAGTAGTAGTAGTAGTAGTAGTAGTAGTAGTAGTAGTAGTAGTAGTAGTAGTATAAGACCTTTATTAACATCAGTAATAGTAGAAGAGAGGTGAGAGTGGGCGACAGTGGAAGGTAGAGCTGGTAATCCGGAGGTTTGATTCCCGCTCCTCCCGGGCCGCTCGTCGAAGTGTCCTCGAGCAAGGCACTTAACCCCTAACTGCTCCCGATGAGCAGGTCGGCACCTTGCATGGTTGCCTCTGCTGTCAGTGTGTGAGTGAATGGGTAAAATAATGTGGGGAACAAATTGCAAAGCACTTTGGATAAAAGCGCTATATAAATGCACCATTTATGAATGCCCAATAAATTAAATAATAATAATAAATACAAATTCAAACAAAAAAAAAGAAAATCTGAAAATATGTCTATGGCAAAAACTCCATTCAAGAAGACTATTCCTGGGTCCACTTCCTGGAATTGACTGACACGCTCTATTTGGTGCCTGATGCAGTGCTACTGTATAACGCTGAACCCCAACTGACTAGACAGGAAAAACCTCAGGATAAAGAACAAGGGGCATAGATGTTGACTCTAGCGTTCTCTAGACTGACAGTGTAGTATAGACGGTGTAGTATACAGTGTAGTATAGACAGTGTAGTATAGACAGTGTAGTATAGACGGTGTAGTATAGAGTGTAGTATAGACAGTGTAGTATAGACAGTGTAGTATAGACGGTGTAGTATACAGTGTAGTATAGACAGTGTAGTATAGACGGTGTAGTATAGAGTGTAGTATAGACAGTGTAGTATAGACGGTGTAGTATAGAGTGTAGTATAGACAGTGTAGTATAGACGGTGTAGTATAGACGGTGTAGTATAGACAGTGTAGTATAGACGGTGTAGTATAGAGTGTAGTATAGACAGTGTAGTATAGACGGTGTAGTATAGAGTGTAGTATAGACAGTGTAGTATAGACGGTGTAGTATAGAGTGTAGTATAGACAGTGTAGTATAGACAGTGTAGTATAGACAGTGTAGTATAGACGGTGTAGTATAGAGTGTAGTATAGACAGTGTAGTATAGACAGTGTAGTATAGACAGTGTAGTATAGAGACAGTGTAGTATAGACAGTGTAGTATAGACAGTGTAGTATAGAGACAGTGTAGTATAGATGGTGTAGTATAGACAGTGTAGTATAGAGACAGTGTAGTATAGACAGTGTAGTATATACAGTGTAGTATAGACAGTGTAGTATAGACAGTGTAGTATAGACAGTGTAGTATAGACGGTGTATTATAGACGGTGTAGTATAGACGGTGTAGTATAGACGGTGTAGTATAGACAGTGTAGTGTAGAGACAGTGTAGTATAGATGGTGTAGTATAGACAGTGTAGTATAGAGACAGTGTAGTATAGACAGTGTAGTATAGACAGTGTAGTATAGAGACAGTGTAGTATAGACAGTGTAGTATAGACAGTGTAGTATAGACAGTGTAGTATAGACAGTGTAGTATAGACGGTGTAGTATAGACGGTGTAGTATAGACGGTGTAGTATAGACGGTGTAGTATAGATGGTGTAGTATAGACTGTGTATTATAGACAGTGTAGTATAGAGACGGTGTAGTATAGACAGTGTAGTATAGAGACAGTGTAGTATAGACAGTGTAGTATAGACGGTGTAGTATAGATGGTGTAGTATAGACAGTGTAGTATAGATGGTGTAGTATAGACGGTGTAGTATAGAGACAGTGTAGTATAGACGGTGTAGTATAGATGGTGTAGTATAGACGGTGTAGTATAGGCGGTGTAGACGGTGTAGTATAGATGGTGTAGTATAGACGGTGTAGTATAGATGGTGTAGTATAGACGGTGTAGTATAGGTGGTGTAGTATAGACGGTGTAGTATAGACGTGTAGCATAGACGGTGTAGTATAGATGGTGTAGTATAGATGGTGTAGTATAGACAGTGTAGTATAGAAAGTGTAGTATAGACATTGTAGTATAGAAAGTGTAGTATAGACAGTGTAGTATAGACAGTGTATTATAGAAAGTGTAGTATAGACAGTGTAGTATAGACAGTGTATTATAGAAAGTGTAGTATAGACAGTGTAGTATAGATAGTGTATTATGGATAGTGTATTATGGATAGTGTATTATGGATAGTGTAGTATAGACAGTGTAGTATAGACATTGTAGTATAGAATTTGCATTAAAAAACTCCTGGGGCAAATTGTATCTATTATTAATACAGGCATACATTATTATGAATCATGTAATTTGATTATCAGTTCTTCAATGATTAATAAATGTTACCACCATCCGGAAAAATAATCATACAACAATGGGGATTTTCACTAATGGTTCTGGTATGGAAAAAAAAATCCTTTTCTTTGGGGAACGGAACCCAGGAAAATCAATTGGATCCTATTTTTAATTACAGTACAGAGCTCAGCACTATATTACAGAATCGTATTAGGCCTGTGTTCAGATTGCCATGCCTGTTGTGTTAAATCAAACATGTAATTTGATAAACAAAAAAAACAAAAAACAATCACATTCACAGATGGGAGGGGGGGGGGGGGGGCTACGAAGGTCCAATCTGGTCAGTCGGATGGTTCACACGTCCTCCACAGTAGCCCCCCCCCATCATCTTCCCCTCCTCTTCCTCTCTCTCCTCCTCGTCTTCATGTAGATCCATAATGTAGAAAATGGTGGGGCGTTTTAATGAAGTTTCCTTATCTCTGTGCGGAAGGAAGGAGGGAGAGAGAGAGAGAGAGAGAGAGCGAGAGAGAGAGAGAGAGGAAATGCATCGGACAGCTCGCTCTTTAAGGGGTCTTTCTGCATAACCTGCACCGCTGTGTATCGCTTGATTGGAATTCAATGCATGCTCTCGCCTCTCTCATCAAAGTCACCCATGCATAAAGTGATGATTAATGGATTACACTTGTAATCAACACGTCGGGCCCCGGCGCGCGCTACCTTATCGAGAGGGATACTGTGAAACTAACGAGCTCCGCGTGGGTCCTGCGGGAGAAGGAACGTCTCCTGAATCCACCCCCTGTTGTAGCTCCATAGTGCAACTGATGGAGGAGGGGGCGGCACGGGGGTCCTAGACCCCCTGAATGACCCGCGAGCCGTGAGCGGTGGTCCACCACTAATAGGGGCGACAGTGGCTCAGGAGGTAGAGCGGTCGTCTGGTAATCGGAAGGTTCCCGGTTCGATTCCCGCTCAGCGTGTCGAAGTGTCCTTGAGCGAGACACTTAACCCCTAATTGCTCCCGATGAGCACCTTGCATGGTCGCCTCTGTCAAACTGTCAAAAAGGGCTTTCGTTTTTGAGATACCCCTACCGGAGGTAGAACAAAACACAAGCATGTTTGTCCTCATCTCTAAGGTCTCCCATATATGAAATGGATTCTTGTATAAAAATATTTTACTGCAAAAAGGAAAAAATAACCAAAATATAGCCTGGCCGTATGGGAGTTGAGACATATAAACTCATGTAGATTAATAATACAAGCTCCAAGAGCTTTCAAACTTGACATGCTAGCAGTCAGACAGTTGCTTAACCTAATAGAAGAACCTGGATGTGAATATCTTTATGCATGTAGGAAATATATACCTATGTACACATACTTAAAATAAGCGGAAATGTAAAAAATGAATATCTATGCAGAATGTTCTCATTTACTTTGTAGTAGCTCTGCCATGGATTGTCATAGAAACACATATGAGGGCTTTTTCGGAAAGGTGTGGTTGTGCTGAATCCAGCAATACCACATGTGTAAACATAGCATGCATGGCCAGGGAGTTACATCAGTAAATGTATGAGGTGTCCTAAATGAAAGAAAATTAAACATTGACATAATGAAGTCTTCAGTCCAAAGCCCATTATCAGTGGTGAGAAGCATGTTGACAAATTCAATGTTACTGCAAAGTAAAGTCACTTGAGGTAATGTTCTGGTCTATAATGTTAATATATTTATGATACATTTAATAAATGATACATTTCATATGATATATTTTATGATACTTGATATGATGATATGGAAACAAAGATCCAATTGAATCAGGTTGAAATTGAAATAGAACACCTTTATTTCAATCTACTGCATTCTGAACCCCCTGCTGTATTCACTGCACACACATGACTGTGTGGCCAGGTTCAGCTCTAACTCCATAGTGAAGTTTGCGGACGACACAGTGGTGGTGGGGCTGATCTCTAACAATGACGAGAAGGCCTATCGGGAGGAGGTTGATGAACTGGCACGCTGGTGCCGGGATAACAGCCTACTCCTGAACATTGGTAAAACCAAAGAGCTGATCGTGGATTTTAGGAGAATACAGCAGGGGACACACACGCCACTGTGGATAAACGGGGCTACCGTGGACAGGGTGAGCAGTTTCAAGTACCTGGGAGTCCACATCACAGAGGACCTGACATGGTCAACACACATAGATTCTGTGGTGAAAAAGGCAAAACAGCGCCTCTATCACCTGAGACAGCTAAGGAAGTTCAGAGTATCTGGGAAGATACTCCACTCCTTCTATTCCGGGGCTGTAGAGAGCATTCTGACTGGAAACATCACTGCCTGGTTTGGAAACAGCACGGCACAGGACAGGAAGGCACTCCAGAGAGTGGTGCGCTCAGCAGAGCGTACTACGGGTATTGCACTACCACCCCTGCAGGACTTATATAACAAGAGGTGCAAATCCAGAGCCTGCAGAATAATGAAAGACCCCCACCACCCCAACAACAGCCTGTTCAAGCTGCTGCGGTCAGGCAAGCGCCTACGTACACACGCTGCGAGAACAGAGAGACTCCGGCTCAGCTTCTTCCCCCAGGCCATCAGAACACTGAACACTCCACTCACAAGTACACATGAACACACACAGACACACACACAACACTCATGCGGCAACCAATCACAATCACTTTAAACAAAATGTCACTTTAAATAATGGAAAAGTCACTTTAAAGAAAGGAGGTATTGTATAGTATAGTTGAGATACATTAAGAGTTAAAATTGTAAATTGTATATTGTATAGTATAGTGTACATAGGAACCAGTTTCTCAGGAACTTAGCATGTCTTTTTTTAATCATGCATATCTTGTGTCTTACCTATTTTTATTTTTTTCTATGCCTATTTTTATTATTGTATTTTGCACAATCATTGTGGGCATGACCACCCGCATTTCACTGTATGCCCTGGTATGTATGTGACAAATAAACCTCTTGATTCTTGATTCTTGAACTTGAATGTGTGAGTGAATGGGTGAATGTGAGGAACAAAATTGTGGATAATATATAAATGCACTATATAAATGCACCATTTATTACCATTTAATCCATAGTCTATCTACGGACGGTTTCACTATAGAAATCTGTTGCTATAGGCCGGGGACAGTTCGGACCCAAGTGTATTTCCCGCCAAACTATCGCATTTAGCAAACATCGCAACGGGACATAAACTTGGGTCCTCTCTAGGATGTTATCGTCGCCACTTTGGAAACCGTCTATAGATCAGGGTCACCAACAATACGCCTTTAACAAAAAGAGGACCCCCCCCCCCCCTCCTTCTTCAAATGACTTGGTGTAACTCTCACACTCTGCTGCCGCGGCGCTCTTGATGTCAGCCGCAGCCCCTGGACCGCTGTCATTAAAACGCCTGGCATGCAGCAGCGGCAGCAGTGAATCTGGAGCAGGGAGCGATACAGTAGATGAGAGAGAGAGAGAGAGAGAGAGAGAGAGAGAGAGAGAGAGAGAGAGAGAGAGAGAGAGAGAGAGAGAGAGAGAGAGAGAGAGAGAGAGAGAGAATACTGCTGCACTTGCATTTTGTGATTTGTATTCCCCCCTTGCTGCACTCTGCACACACTGATAATTTGTAGGCCTAAATTGAGACAATTTAGGACTTAGGTGTGTGTGTGTGTGTGTGGGGGGGGGGGGGGGGGGGGTCATTGACAACAACGTAATCTGTGGAAAAGTAGAAATACCCAGATAAAGTAGTACTCTGGTAACTGACCTCCTCCAGGAGTACACCCCCTCCCTCCCGCGCACCCTCCACTCATCCTCTACTGGACTCCTCTCCATCCCCAGCTCACGCCTCAGCACCGTGGGTGCTTCCTCCACTCATCCTCTACTACTGGACTCCTCTCCATCCCCAGCTCACGCCTCAGCACCGTGGGTGCTCCCGCCGCTCATCCTCTACTGGACTCCTCTCCATCCCCAGCTCACGCCTCAGCACCATTGGTGCTCCCTCCACTCATCCTCTACTGGACTCCTCTCCATCCCCAGCTCACGCCTCAGCACCGTGGGTGCTCCCTCCTCTCATCCTCTACTACTGGACTCCTCTCCATCCCCAGCTCACGCCTCAGCACCGTGGGTGCTCCCTCCTCTCATCCTCTACTACTGGACTCCTCTCCATCCCCAGCTCACGCCTCAGCACCGTGGGTGCTCCCTCCACTCATCCTCTACTACTGGACTCCTCTCCATCCCCAGCTCACGCCTCAGCACCGTGGGTGCTCCCGCCGCTCATCCTCTACTACTGGACTCCTCTCCATCCCCAGCTCACGCCTCAGCACCGTGGGTGCTCCCTCCACTCATCCTCTACTACTGGACTCCTCTCCATCCCCAGCTCACGCCTCAGCACCGTGGGTGCTCCCTCCACTCATCCTCTACTGGACTCCTCTCCATCCCCAGCTCACGCCTCAGCACCGTGGGTGCTCCCTCCACTCATCCTCTACTACTGGACTCCTCTCCATCCCCAGCTCACGCCTCAGCACCGTGGGTGCTCCCTCCACTCATCCTCTACTACTGGACTCCTCTCCATCCCCAGCTCACGCCTCAGCACCGTGGGTGCTCCCTCCACTCATCCTCTACTACTGGACTCCTCTCCATCCCCAGCTCACGCCTCAGCACCGTGGGTGCTCCCTCCACTCATCCTCTACTACTGGACTCCTCTCCATCCCCAGCTCACGCCTCAGCACCGTGGGTGCTCCCTCCACTCATCCTCTACTACTGGACTCCTCTCCATCCCCAGCTCACGCCTCAGCACCGTGGGTGCTCCCTCCACTCATCCTCTACTACTGGACTCCTCTCCATCCCCAGCTCACGCCTCAGCACCGTGGGTGCTCCCGCCGCTCATCCTCTACTACTGGACTCCTCTCCATCCC
The DNA here is from genome assembly GCF_963971535.1 of Notolepis coatsorum. Lineage (NCBI taxonomy): Eukaryota > Metazoa > Chordata > Actinopteri > Aulopiformes > Paralepididae > Notolepis > Notolepis coatsorum. The sequence continues at coordinate 12,441,560 of NC_140167.1, read as the reverse complement.
CAGCTCACGCCTCAGCACCGTGGGTGCTCCCTCCACTCATCCTCTACTACTGGACTCCTCTCCATCCCCTGCTCACGCCTCAGCACGTGGGTGCTCAAGCCTTCAGCTGCTGGGCTGGAACTCCCCGCCCCCACATGTCCGACAGTTTGACTCCATGTCAACATTTAAATCCCAACTAAAAACCCATCTGTTCTGGCAACTGGCATAATTCACTATAACCTGTGTGTCACTGTTGTTTGTTTGTTTTCTAACGTCACTGTCTTATACTTCCTGATGTTTGTTTTGTTTTTAACTTTGACTTGCCAAGACCACTATTTCTTTTTACTTTGACTGTCTTACTTTGTTTTTATGACCTGTAAGGTGACCTTGAGTGTCTTGAAAGGCGCCCCCCAAATAAAATGTATTATTATTAAAAGTAAAAGTACTCCATTAAAAATTCTATTTAAGTAAAAGTTTAAGTAAAAATATAAATACAAAATAAATAAAAATAAATAAATAACCCTCTTACTTATGGCCTTTTTACTATTATGTACCCTAATGCTATGCTACTACTACCTATCTTGCTAATGTGTCTATTGCACTCAGACTGTAAGATGCTCTACTGTATATTATTTGACGAACAGTAGCTCTGCTGACCCTTTAGCTGCCAGATGGACCCCTCCTGCTGACATGTTGTACACAATCTGCACGTCGCTCTGGATGAAAGCGTCAGCTAAATGACTCAATTGTAAATTGCAAGTAGAAAAGCATTTGATATTTAAAGCACCAGCCTTTCATATTTAAGTTTGTGGAGGTTTTTCTCTGAGGTCTCTGTTCACACCACTTCCTCCTCCCTCCTCCTTCCCTTCCTCCTCCCTCCCACATCGCCTTCTGTCTTCCTCACCTCCTTGACCTTTGTTATTCATCCCCCCCCTCCCCACAACCCCCCCCCCACACACACAACTAGAAATGTAAAAAAAGAAGAAGTGCTAATCGACCCCACAGGAAAAAAGGAACATAATGTAAGTTAAGTTATAGCCATAAGTAATATATTGATGTATTTACATTTTGTATCAGCAAAAAAAATCTAAAACAAACAGTGTGACCGGCAGTCTAACTAACAATGCTTGTGGTCACGGCCAAGTATGCTCACCACTAGACTAATAAGACACCCGCCCACCCTGATGCAAACACAGCAATACCAACATCATGATGATGATGATTAGTTTTAACGGTTATGGTTAAGATAGAAAGTTAGGGTTATATTTATGGTTATGGTTAGTTTAAGGTAACAGTGTGGTTAGGGTTAGGGTTTGGGCATGGCTATGAGAAAAATGTGTCTTGGTAGTCTTGAGGTGAGCGTCCCTGGTTTGTTCCCCAGCAGGGGAACTCAAGAGTTTTCTGAAAACTTTAAAAGTTAAACATTTTTGAATATGTAATATATGTACTTATTTGTAAATACATAAATATATCAATATATTACTTATTTGTAATATGTACACATTGTACATTTAGTAAATAGTTGGCTATAAACACAACGTACAATAATGTATCCTCCTCCTGCTTTTAAAAAGGGCCTCAAAACACATCTTTTTAATAGAGCCTTTTGTTGATTTCCATTTTGTTTTAGCTCCACACATTTCATGTTCTTTTTACTCTTTTACTAGTTTTTATGTTCTTTTACACTGTAGAGCCTTGAGATTTGAATATATATATAGACTGAAGTTGTTGCAACAGCGGTGGATGGAGCTGCAGCGACGTGCCTGATGGCACCACAGATAAGGACAGACCTTCAGCGCGTGGGGGGGGGGGGGGCGATAAGCCACAGGGGGCGGGGCCTCCCTCCCTGCAGCTGCAGCCGTGACCCCGTCCCTGACAGGTCCTATTATGGTGCGGAAGCAAGAAGATTACCATCATCTTAGTTAGTTTAAAAAGTATCTAATCTTTAAAAGTATGTCATCAAGAATACAATCAAGTATGTAATCGTTAGTTACGTCAATCACGTGATGCTAGCCAAAGAGTCTATATCGGGAAGACTTATTTTTGCTCTTTACATATACCTGCTTTAATGAATGCTACCATGCTAAATTTGATCATTTTAGCATTTTTATATTTTTATTACCCCTTTGTATGTTTACTTAAACTCTAGAATTATAGTACAAGGCGATACAGAGTCCACATAACCAGAGGACATGGGGGGGGGGGGGGGGGGGGATGTGCACCATCTCCGGTCCTATAACATTTAGTCATTTAGTTGACACTTTTATCAAAAGACTTAAAAGTCCTGTACAACAAGTAACAATGTTCTTCAAACAGTGTTGAAACTTGGGTGCTGCACTGTTGAGTGCAGAGTACAGTACTAGAGACATATTAGTACAGTAGGTAGTAATATAAGCAAGGAAGATTATTTAGTGGAAACTTTAGTTTGTATATTAAATTGTATATTTTGTATAGCGTTTGGTCTTTATTCTTTTTTATGTTTTTTTTTTACTGCATGAAGCACAATCTCAGGGGGCTCATGCAGAACCAACCATTTCACTGTAATGTACGTGTACCTTATATGTGACAAATAAAACAAAACTTGAAGAGTGCGTGGTAGTAGAAGACAGTAAGAGGAAGAGGAAGAGGAAGAGGAAGAGGAAGAGGAAGAGGAAGAGGAAGAGGAAGAGGAAGAGGAAGAGGAAGAAGAAGAAGAAGAAGAAGAAGAAGAAGAAGAAGAAGAAGAAGAAGAAGAAGAAGAAGAAGAAGAAGAAGAAGAAGAAGAAGAAGAAGAAGAAGAAGAAGAAGAAGAAGAAGAAGAAGAAGAAGAAGAAGAAGAAGAAGAAGAAGAAGAAGAAGAAGAAGAAGAAGAAGAAGAAGAAGAAGAAGAAGAAGAAGAAGAAGAAGAAGAAGAAGAAGAAGAAGAAGAAGAAGAAGAAGAAGAAGAAGAAGAAGAAGAAGAAGAAGAAGAAGAAGAAGAAGAAGGTTAGTCTTAAAAAAAAGATCAAATTAAAAATAACATTTTATACATTTTTATCTCAGGGAACGGAGAACGACAGGAGACATGTCTATCCACGACCGTTTTCTATAACATCACAGTTGGATGCACCTGTTCTGTGACGATTTGGGTCAAGTTAGCGGTTGGAGAACACGTGTGTTGGATTGATGTCCCTTCATCACGGTCACCACCTGATACACGTTTCCTAACCCAGTTAGGGGAACGGAAATAGATGAATCGCAGTCTCTTAAGGACCGTTCTCCGTGTTCTTTGGGGACTCTGTGTCATTCTATAAGTGAGACAACATGCATCTCCGCTCCACACTTGTCTAATAAGGTTGTGTCTTCTATGGCATCATTGACTATATCTCTCTTACATCACAACACTGTTGGAGTGGAATCTTGGAACCTATTCTACACGTTCAAATGTTCTTGGGGATCCTCCAGTTTGCTCTGAACTAGGATAAACTGCTTTTCCCCCTTGATGCTTCCAACACCTGGAATGCCCTCCGGCTGACTCTGAAGCTGAAGGTTTTTCCTTCCTTTGTTGAATTTAAAAGTATGATCTCCGACCACTGTGTGTTGACTTATAACCGTCTTAGCCGATTTCTTATCGTTGCTATTCTTATTCATTGTGCCAATATATGTATGAAAAAGCTAATACACCACGTCTTGCTTTGTAAGCTCATCGTCGCTGTAAATCAGGGTAACTTCGGTGTCTTACGAGTTGAAATAAATGTGACAAAATGACAAAAGATGAGTTAGCAATGTGAGACGTATACGCTCATCAATAAACAGACAAAGGGAATTCAACACTTCAAGAGCCTCGGGTTGTCTAGGGTCTTTCACGAGTCATACCTGATTAAAAGACAGACGGTTGTAATATACTGTTAAAACGCTCAATTAGTGACGGCCAGGGATATAGACACAGGGGTGTCATCGGCGAAGATGAGTGTCTGCCTGATGAGTTGTCTGCTTGATGGCTTGGAATATGTCTTAACACGCTTCATAAATACTGTATAGGTCTTATGTTAAGCCTAGGGTACATATATTAAACAGTGATAAAAAGTTAAGGGGATGTGACTTGAAATCATTTTTTTTATCTTAAATTATTATTATTATTATTTTTTTTATATATATTTGATATTTTTATTCGTTTTTTTTAGACATTACAGTAGACAATACGAACGTGACATACATACACTTATCGACAAAAATAAAAACAGACCAACACCAAAAAATATGTAGAAAGAAATATATATATATATATATATAATAATGGTAAAAAAAAATTAAAAAAAAAAAAAAATATATGTATATATATATATATAAATAAAAAAAGATCAAAAAATAAAAAGTTCTCAGAGTATTTCGTGTTACAGAGTCGTTCCTATACAGTGTCCTTGTTTCAGGAGGTGAGAGATGTAGTCAACCGTTCCACATACGAGATAAAAGGTTGCCACACCACATCAAATTTCCCACTTGATCCCCGTAAAGTATATTTAATCTTTTCAACTTTTAAATGGTACATTACATCGCAAATCCACCTGCCAAATGAGGGAGGATGTTCATCTTAAATTATCTTAAAATTATCTTAAATTATTTTAAAGGCATGTTCACAAGTTCCTGGTCACTCTAGCTCATGGAGGCTAGAGAACGTGGGTCATGTGACACCGAAGAGGCTGGACACAGGAAGAGGGAAGACGGGGGCGGGGAAATGAACAGGAGGTGATGTCATCACTGGGAACTCAACACATGTCATTCACATCATTAGTGAAACTGAATTGTGCTGAATAGCAACCAACTGCTTAATAAATATCAGGAATGTAAATTTCAATATTGTAAATTAAATATTTTCTCAATTTGATGCCAAAACTAGCCAAGTCGTTAGCCTAGTTTAACAAATTTTTTTTTGTAAAGTGTCAAAAAAAAGTGGAATACGTCATCGGTACACACAGAATATATATATATAAAAAAAAAACTTAAAAAAAATAAAAAAATCAGCTGAATGACATTGCAAGTTTAAAATGTCAATATATTTCTAAGACCCTAAGACATGGCAAATCTGTCGCTCAACCAAATAAGCCTCCTCTACTTTTACTGGTATCAGCAATTTTACAATTCATTCCATTCATCTCGCGGAGTCCCTGGTCTGCTTATTTCCCCAGAGCTGGTGGTGGAAGCAGCTAGAGCACCCCAGAGCTGGTGGTGGAAGCAGCTAGAGGGGCTCGGCTCCTTCCCCAGAGCTGGTGGTGGAAGCAGCTAGAGGGGCTCGGCTCCTTCCACAGAGCTGGTGGTGGAAGCAGCTAGAGGGGCTCGGCTCCTTCCCCAGAGCTGGTGGTGGAAGCAGCTAGAGGGGCTCGGCTCCTTCCCCAGAGCTGGAGGTGGAAGCAGCTAGAGGGGCTCGGCTCCTTCCCCAGAGCTGGTGGTGGAAGCAGCTAGAGGGGCTCGGCTCCTTCCCCAGAGCTGGTGGTGGAAGCAGCTAGAGGGGCTCGGCTCCTTCCCCAGAGCTGGTGGTGGAAGCAGCTAGAGGGGCTCGGCTCCTTCCCCAGAGCTGGTGGTGGAAGCAGCTAGAGGGGCTCGGCTCCTTCCCCAGAGCTGGTGGTGGAAGCAGCTAGAGGGGCTCGGCTCCTTCCCGTCTCCGATGACCGCTCTGCTCCACGGCACCATGTACTCCATTACATGTAGTGGAGTAAAAACCACAATATCTCCTTACAATAAGTAAGTACAATAAGTACCTCAGAATTGTGCTTTAGGTACAGTACCTGAGTAACTTAAGACTCATTACACCCACACACTAGGATTATTGTACTGTAAAAAATGGTAAAATGGTGCATTTATATAGCAGCTTTTATCGAAAGCACTTTACAATTTTGTTCCTCACATTCACACGTTCACTCACACATTCACACGGTCACACACCGACGACAGAGTCGCGGTCGCCACATGAACGCATCACAGCCGTCTGGTCTCACCAACGTCACCCGCGGGCCACGTTCGCTCGCTGCCGACCGGTAATGAATTGTGAGGTTGGGAAATTAGAAAAGGTAGCGAGAGTCACTTCACATCACGACCCGACGCACACACCTCAAGGCTGGAGGAGGAGGAGGAGGAGGAGGAGGAGGAGGAGGAGGAGGAGGGAGCTCCCCCATTCACACGGTGAGAGAGAGAGATAGAAGGGAGGGAGGGAGAGAGAGAGAGAGGGAGGGAGAGAGAAAGAGAGAGATAAGGGAGGGAGAGAGAGAAATAGAAAGAGAGGGAGAAAGAGAGAGAGAGAAGGGAGGGAGAGAGAAAGAGAGAGATAAGGGAGGGGGAGAGAGAGGGATAAAGAAAGAGAAAGGGAGAGAGAGAAAGAGACCGAGAGAGAAAGAAAAAGAGAGAAAGAGAGTGAGAGAAAGAGAGAGGGGGAGAAAGAGCAAGTGAGAGAGAAAGAGCAAGTGAAAGAGAAAGAGAGATGGGGAGAAAGTGAGAGTGAGAAAGAGGGGGAGGGGGAGAAAGAGAAAGTGAGAGAAAGAGCAAGTGAGAGAGAAAGAGAGATGGGGAGAAAGTGAGAGTGAGAAAGAGAGGGGGAGGGGGAGAAAGAGAAAGTGAGAGAGAAAGAGAAAGAGAGAGAGAGGATGCAGAGAGAAGCAGCAGCGTTGGCCCTTGGGGGCCCTCCAGTATAAAAGATGCATAGTCCACCGTTGGATTGAGCAGCAGATTGAAATGCTGTGTCGCTGATATACGTGTAGTGTTGTGGTAGCTGAACATGTGGGTGTACAGCGAGGATGTGGGGTAAGTGTGATCCACCCTCATGTTGTATACCGTATGCATCGATGCTTCCAGGCCGGTAGAAGGGTTCGCTGGTCCCCGGCTGTATGCTGCGTTCCTCTGCTCGCTTCATATCACAACCGGGCAAAGGAACATAGAGTGAAATTAACTTTAGATCTCCCCCGGTGTGTCATGCAATTTCACCTTTTACCTTCTCAGAAGCATTTTATATCACTTAAAACATCAAATCTGGGCCACTTATTTGTCAAATACTTACCCCGAAGTTGTTGAAATAGTCACCCCCCCCCCCCCCCCCCCCCCAGCATACAATGGCAAAAAGGAGGACTCTGGCTACTACAGAGCGGTGAAACGACTGCAGCAGTCTATTCCATGTCCGGATATAGAGGTAGGTGCACAAGTCTTCCTGCCCTATACTTAAATGTCATCCAGATGGGGGTTAATTTGTCTTCAAATCAAGCACAGGCATTACATATAAATCTACCATTTAGAAGAAGCCAGTGCATCACAGATGGCAGGGGACCCGGTGTGCTGAGAGCCCTGATACTGATGTGTTCTTTTGGCTTGGAAACAGCCTCCGTGGAGAGACCACATCCACCACAGACCACATCCACACACACACACACATGCAGCAGCAGCAGCTACTGGCTGTACGCTCCCTCCTCCACACAGAGAGGAGTGGCGATCGGAGCAGAGCGTTCAGCGGTTTACTGGTCCGGAATGTATTTGCAGAGGAAGATGAGTTATATATTACATCAGAGGCGATGTACGGGAGTGTAGGCCACTGGATCACACACACACACACACACACACACATTTTCATGCGTTGTGGGGACATTCCATACTTAAATTAATGTACTAACTCCTTCCACACACACACACACACACACACACACTCCAAAACAATCAATGTCAAATTTTAAATGACATGATTCATGGCGACGAATGAGTGTGAGGAAGGAGAGACAGAAAGAGAATGAGTGATGAAAACAGGGAGAGACAACGACCAAGATGGAGAGAGAGAGAGACAGAGAGAGACACACAGAGAGATAGAGAGAGACAGACACAGAGAGAGAGAGAGAGAGAGAGAGAGAGAGAGAGAGAGACATACACACAGAGATAGATAGAGAGGGAGACAGAGAGAGACAGACATACACACACACAGAGAGAGAGAGAGACACACAGAGAGAGACACACAGAGAGAGAGAGAGACACACAGAGAGAGAGAGAGAGGACACACAGAGAGAGTGAGACACACAGAGAGAGAGAGACACAGAGAGAGAGAGAGACACACGGAGAGAGACACACACAGAGAGATAGAGACAGAAAGAAAGAAAACGAGTGATGAAAACGGGGAGACACCGACCAAAACAGGCAGAGAGACAGACAGAGACAGAGAGAGAGAGACAGACAGACACATAGGGGTCAGTTTGTCCATAAAGAGGGTCTGGAGAGGAGATGCGCCCGTGCGGTGCCCAGCCCGCTGTGCCCACAGCCACGTCTCCATGGTAACGGTGTGGCCCTGGCCGCGTCCCGGGGAGAGTGGAAGTGACGGGGGCGATCTGGCCACGCTGCGCCTGCCTCATTATGTGAGGAGGAGGGGGATGAAGTGAAACAGCCACGGGGTGCATTTGTTCTGCGTGGACTCCCCCCCCTCAGCTGCCAGGCGCCCGGCTATTTATAGAAGCTCGGGGGAGCGGGGGAGACGAGGGAACCTAAATAAAATAAACAGAGAAGAAGGGGGCCATTCCTCCGCTTCTTCGGGTCCGTATGGAATTGGACCGTTTTTCTTTGTTGTTGTTGTTCGATTCTGTTGGCTCTCTCTCTCTCTCTCTCTCGGTCTGTCTCTCTCTCTCTCTCTCTCTCTACGTTTTTTGTGTCTGTTGCCAGTCGTCCACCACTCGACTTCCTGTCTTCCTTCCTGTGAGAGGAGCGCCCGTGGGCACAGGGGGATGCCCAGAGTGTGTGTTTTGTGTTAAAAAAACAGCCAGTAGGCTACTTTTTTTTTTTTTTTAAACCCTTTCTGGGACAACAAGGGAAAGAAGACAACAAATACACTCTTAAAAGGGCTGTGTTGAAATGACACAGAACGGTGGCGTCCTTAACGGAGCACATGATGATGTGTATTGCTATTAAGTTGTGTTGTTCTTTTTACCCGATACACTCGTGTTTAAGAGACGGCGCATATTGTGTTGTCGTTTCAACGCGTCTATTTTAAGAGCGTATCCGTATACGTTCATTCGTAGATGTGTGCATGCTTTCATGTGCCGTACAAAGAGAGACCCATCGTCGAACATACAGCCGCTATATATAAACCTCCTGTGTGTCACTCAGCGAGGAGATGATGAGTCTGTTTGATGACGGGCTCCACGCTGCGGACGCTGCTCTCATCCTCTTCCACCACAATTGTTTTGGAACTCTGGACCCCACGAGCTATAATTGCATGTTTATCATCAGCCTATAAGCGCATCCATCGCTGGAGGAGGGGGCGGGGGGGGGGGGTCAGTGAGCGAGAGGTAAGTCATGTGGTCCAAATACTGTCTAATAACATAGAAATAACCATTACTGTATGGGTGGCTACGTGGCGTAGTGGGCAAGGCACTCGCCACGAAATCTGGAGACACTGGGCTTGCCTGTTTGAGCCCAGCGCTCCACATTTGCTTTCAGTTTGGCTGGTCGTCCGTACTAATACACATTGGCCGTATTAGGGGGTGGGAAACTGATGGGTGGGGATCGGGCGTTGTGGACAGCGACTCCTACAGGTCGGTTGGTGCGCCTGCGCAGTAGAATCAGGAAGTGTCGGGGGCAGCGTGAGCCTCCCACGCGTTACTCCTCGCCACTGAGAGATCGAGCTGCGCAGGTGAAAAGATGCGACTGCTGTTACCTCAAGTACCGGAGGGGACTTGTGCTATGTATGACTTAGTCCACATTGCAGCCGGCTTGTGGGAGGCAAGAAACAGCGTCCGTGACAGGGGAGGGTTGAATTGGATGATACGAAATTGGGATGGGAGAAAATATAGAAAAAATGGGAGAAAAAGTGGATAAAAAAAGAAAAAAAAACATTACTGTGTAATAACGTAGAAATAACTACACTATTACTCGTCGTAATACATTTGTAATAAGATATATTCCTTTATTGATCCCCTTGAGTCATAGCAGCATGGGGAGGGGGAGGGGAGGCACAGGTATGGGAAGGGTAATAGTAGAAAGACATAAATATAGGCAATAAAATTTGATCCGAATATAAAAATATGAGAAAAATATAGTGTAAACAAAGGTGCAGATGAGGGTCTGTATGCCCTATCCGTTATATTATACATTACAATAAATATAGGCAATAAAGAATTTTATATTAATATATACAGTACTATGAGTAGGCGTAAAAGTAATAAATGGATCACTTAGTAATCACGGACGAATGCTTTAGGACGGTCTACCCGAGAAAACACTCGTCGACTGTCCCTTCGCAAATAAACATAAAATCAAATCAAATCAATCACTTGTTAATTGATAAATAGTTATTTCTTATTAAAAAGAAAAGTGTAATAGGCCCTAATCATTTGGCATCTAAGATATTGATGGCTATATTAATACCGTAACATTATTTAATCTCATGCAAGGGCAGACACGTGTGTTCCACCTATACCTGCGGATTCACGTCGATACCCTCATGTTCAGTACTTATTAAGATGCCTAAATTAAAATGACATGACTTGGACTACTAGGGTAATGGAGACTCCACTCTGGCTCTTCTTTGGTGACTCGGACTTGGACTCGAACACTGGGGACTCGAGGCGAATGCTTTAGGTCTACCCGAGAAAACACTCGTCCTATTATTACAAATAACTACTCGTCGTTACCAGATCTCACCTGGTAATTCCCGGTTAACGTCTATGTTATTATTACACGGTGGTGGGAAGTGCTACGGAGAGGGCTTAACTGTAGCCGGAGTCGGTTACGCTTCCCACAGCAGAGCTGTAAGGAGCTGGCAGCGTCCCGCTACAACACCGGGAGCCAACTTGGCTCTCGCCTCTCAGACTTAATTAGTCCTCCCAGTCGTGGGAACGGTGTAGTAAATATTGAATTGGATTCCGTCTTTTCTTAGCCTCGTCCTATGAATATTTCATGGCGTTTTCCTGCATTTTGAGATGAAAAATTGAACGTGCACGTGACAAGGGGGGGGCGTGGTCCATCCTCGAATTGGGGCCCCGCGCTGACCGTGCACGTTGGGAGATAGCCGTCTCGCCCGGGTTGACCCACTTTGTGTTTTGACTGCCGTCACCCAGAGCCGTGGTTCTAAAACTGGAAGCCGGGCGCCGTGCCGTAATAGAGGCCTCGCACGGCATGTTGGCGTAGTGCTTTCTCTTCCAGCATGGCTGCCTGTGACATAGCAACCGTTGTTCTTCTTGTACACGGCAACGGGGACGCCGGTTGCCGTGTGATGATATATTTTCATTTAATTTAATTTCAAACCTTTATTTCAACTCGTAAGACACCGCCGTTACCCTCATTTATAGCGCTATATAAATGCAGCCATTTACAGTTCTTTTTTTATAAAGACATTTTTTTAATAGGCCCTAATCATTTGGCATAAGATATTGATGGCTCTATTAATACCGTAACATTATTTAATTTCGTGTAAGGGCAGACACGTGTGTTCCACCTACATGCTGATTCACGTCGATACCCTCATGTTCAGTACTTAAAAGATGCCTAAAGAGACCCCTGAATCGTGCGCTTTGAACATTAAAATGACATGACTTGGACTAAGGTAATGGGGACTCGACTCGGGCTCTTCTTTGGTGACTCGAACACTGGGCACTCGAGACTCAACTCGGACTCGAGATTTAGTGACTCGACTAGTGATGATTGTGGACTTTAGGAGGTCGGGGGGTACATCTTCTCCCCCTTCTGATTTCAATTTTTTATGATGTTCTCTCTTTCTTACATAGTACCGTATATATATATATATTTTTTTTATTATCTTTTTCCCCCCTTCTTTTTCCGTTTTTCTCCCATCCCAATGTTAGTCGTTATGCCAATTCCCAATCCCCTTCCTGGTCGCTGCACACTCTACCCCCTACCGTCGGTCTGGGAGGGCGGAGACTATCACATGCTTCCTCCGACACATGTGTACCCAGCCCACAGCTTCTTTTCACCTGGCAGCGCGGACTCTCACTGGGAGAGTGTAACGTGTGGAAGGTGTGGAAGGTGTACCTTCCCTTGCTGTGCAGGCGCCCCGACCGAACTGTAGGAGTCACTGTTTACAACGACCAGGACCCACCCTCGCCGGGTTTCCCACCCGCTAACACTGCCAATTGTGGAGGCACCACAGCTGGATTCGATCCCACCGTCTTTTCCAGTGGTTTAGCGGCTCTACCGCTGCACAGAAATGAGGCGTTTTCTTTCGAAAGTGGTTACCGACGGTTAGGGGCGGCCATGCTGGAAGGGAGAGAACAACAGAGGGGTTCCGTGCGACGCCTCCATTGTGGCTCCCGCTCCGCCTCCATTGTGGCTCCCGCTCCGCCTCAGTCAAGTGTCCTTGAAACGAGCTCTAGCGAGCGGAAGACTCAATGGCTTGTTGTACAATTAGCCAGGTCACAGATGGCTTATACATGCATGCACAAATGCACACGCACAACACACAGAGGCCAAATGAATGTATAATCTAAATCCACTATACACTTTCTCGAGGATCAAGACATATAAAAAAGGGATTAAGTACAATAAAAAGGGGAATAATACTTCTTATTATTTCGATTTTTTTTTGTATAAGTAGTTAAATGAAGATTATGGAGCAGGGGGACGTAATGTGTATCAACTGTGCTATTGTGTCAGTGACTTAACCACTGGGCTTTTCTCAACAGAGGATGAGGTGTAGAGATAAGTGAGCCTTCCTACGTTCCTATACACAGCGGTGAGGGGGGAGGGGGGTCACATGGAAGTCTACGCACGGCATCTTCGATTCTGGAAGGTGGACTAAAAAGAAAAGACAAAGCATGTGAAGAAAACGTGATGCTGATGGAGCAGAGATGTCCGAACGGATGAGGAGAGTCGTCATCAGTTCGAGCTCCCATTAATTTTCCCGCCTGTCTTCCCTCTTCCTATTTATTCCAACCTCTTTGGGGGAGAGTTGTCATCAGTTCCTGTGCAGCGCCACCTAGTGGCCAGTCGGTCACGTGAAGGGCTTCCACTGGAAGGAGGAGAGCGGGTGCCTGGTCTTCAAGCACAAACCTACTGTCTCTACTGATGCACCGAACCCTCATTTATCTACAATCAATATATAATCATTTGACATTATACCCTACCATATACAACATGAATGGCATAACTCCACATACTGCAGCCATCAAAGCGACGCAGGCTATTCTCAGTCCTCCGCACCACAGTCAGGACAGCTGAAACCAGGCAAATTCTTCGCCGTCGACTAAAAACACACCTCTTCAAACAATATCTGAAAAAATATATATATAATAATAAATAACCTTCCCTTACTGCTATGCTATTATACTTAATTACTACCTATCATGCTAATGTCTATACTACTATGCACTCGTGCTATTTGACAAAAAGGCCACTGACCCTTGGCTGCCAGAGTTGTACCCCTCCTGCTGACTTGTTGTTCACAAAATGTAAATGAAGTTCAGTTAATTAAGACCAATGGTTCTCAACGTGGGGTCCACGGACCCACAGGGGCCCTTGAGGGAGTCCAGGGGGTTCCCTAGAAGAATGGGGAATAGTTACATTTTACTATTTCATTCACTAGAAATTAGTATAGCAAAAGAATGTATAACAATGACTATTCTGATCACAGTCTTCTCTCCTTTCTCCCCCACATAAAGTACAAGGAATTCTGGACATAATCACAGCTTAACAACTAAAAAACCTATCAAATGAGGGTCAGTCTAATAATCAATTAGAGGGTCCTTGACATAAAAAGGTTTGAGAAGCGTATATGGGAAATGCGCTTAGGCCTACCGTCTTCTCCAGAATCGGTAAGATACCAATTTACTCTTAGTGCAAATTAATGGGAGTGGATACGGACCAGTTACCCCTAGCTGTTGGCCAAAAACACCTCTCCCGGAGTTTTAAGCTAGGCTAGTGGTCCGTATCCACTTCAGCTCATTCATGCTAAGCTAGGCTAGCTTGCAACCGGATAGCTTTCTAGTTTCTACTGAACGCACAGAGAGGAAATTGGTATCTTATCTTCTTGTCTGACTCTGGAGAAGACGCTATAAGCACATTTCCCATAATGTTGGCGTGTTCCTTTAAGTACCTGTTGTTTCCTGGAGTTAGAAAGGATCTGGTCATCGTCGGCGTCGCAGCATATTTCTGATGCTCAGACAGTACATCTAATGAAGAGCAGCCCAGGAGTTTCCCAGGGAGAATCCCGAGTGTGAGCTTATTACCGGGAGGATTATAGATTCTCCAACATGAGGTGACTCCGTTTAGTTTCTTCAGAGGTATAAGGATTTTCCTTTTGCCATAGAATAACAATAACGCCTTGATTTTGATCTATTAATCCAGCTACAATATCCAAATTTTTGTCATTCTGTTCTATTAGGTGGATTACAAGGGATTGCCAGTGGACGGTAAACTCAGCCTAAAACACACAACCAACTAATGTCAAAGCAATGTAGCGGGTAAGAGACAGATTTGTACAACCGGTGTTTGAAAAATAATCTTCATATGTAAGCTGATGGCTACATGACACCATCATGAATCCCAAAACTAAAACAAGCCTAAATTGTGTCAAGGAAAGATTGGGTTTTAGGATATTATGATCCCTATCTGATTCATCACAAAGTGTTTTGGTTTTGATTTAATTTATTTGACACTTTAAAATATGGACAGCTCCACTAGATAGAACAGTCCCACACTACAGTAGAACAGTCTCATACAATAACTAGAAAGTGTGCTCAGTAGAGCACAAATGTTTGCCAGTATAATAATGAATTGGATTTATAGAGAGAAGCGCCCTTCTCGGACTCAAGGACACTTTACAAAGAGAGAAACTATATAAAAGAGAGGGTAAAAAATATGAATATATATATATATATACGTATAGTAACAGGAAAAATAAAAATAATTTTTTTTAAAAGGAAGCAAGGTGCTGTCCAATCGGTAGCTTAAAAGAAAAGAGTCAGGGGGTAAGCTACTTGGGAGCAGGGCCGTGTTGCGCGAAGGCAAGTGTGAACAGGTGTGTTTTTAGAGGTTGATGGTGTCAGAGCCTCGGATGAAGGGGGAGAGGGAGTTCCACAGCCTGGGGGCAGCTGCGGAGAAAGCTCAGCCTCCCAGTGTGGAATGGCTGGTGCGGGGGATGGTGAGGAGGTCGGAGTTAGAGGAGCGGAGGCCTCGTGCTGGAGTGTAGGGGTGGAGTAGGTCGGTCAGGTAGGAAGGGGCCAACCCTACTATACTCGCTACTGAATGCGTATTTACATTGCAGATCATATGGTTTCTCAACTTTCGTCAAGTGCAAATGGGCAGTAGTGTTATTTGTTCTAAAATCCCCCCCCCCCCCCCCCCCCCCAATGAATGAAGGCTACGACCAGCTCTGGGATCCGTTCAGCTCTCTCTACACAGCATCAGCTGCTAGTTTGGCTGCTAAAATCCAAGATTAACTAGCAGAATTATCTACAAATTAAGTCTGGAGTGGAACACATCCAAAAATGTTTGGCATGTGGGCATGCATGTTAGTGTAGGTGGTGTAGAGAGGATGGTGTTACATGTTGATGTAGAGAGGATGATGTTACATGTAGGTGGTGTAGAGAGGATGGTGTTACATGTTGATGTAGAGAGGATGATGTTACATGTAGGTGGTGTAGAGAGGATGATGTTACATGTAGGTGGTGTAGAGAGGATGGTGTTACATGTAGGTGGTGTAGAGAGGATGGTGTTACATGTAGGTGGTGTAGAGAGGATGGTGTTACATGTAGGTGGTGTAGAGAGGATGGTGTTACATGTATATATTAATTTCATGTCTTCTGCTGCCGTGTCTCCTCCCCAGGACCCCTGGCTTCATGGAGTGTATGTATGCACCACACTAGCTGTAAAAATTATTCCAACCAAGGCAGTTCAAACTGTGTCTAGATTGGATTACCAGAATTGCAATGATCATTATCACTACGATGTGGACATAGCAAAAGGCAAGACTCCAATGCCCTCTACCCAAACCAGTTCAATATGCAGAATTGTTTGGTCCATCATCAGTCTATCACGGCTTAGCTACCGAACTTGGCCTTGGAACCATGGCCTAAGCATGTCATTATACATAAAGTCATACATTTGTTCCTAACTTCCTATCGATCTTACACTTCTTGTTATTGCTAATCATAACAATTCTGCATAATGTACAGTATATTTAGCTCTGCTAGTGAGAGCGGTGACAGCTGGGATGTTTTATATATACACCTCTAGGACAGGACAATATACAGTAACGTAACATAGCTAAGCCAGCATGGACTGGAAGCTGCATGGTGTGCAGTTAGTGAGACAGGACTATGGGGTACATTAAATATTAAATATTTTCTGTACAGCTAATGGTAGCATGGTAGCTCCAGTGCTTAGTAGCCAAAATACATAGTATCAGTATGCTAACGTTAGTGTGACCACTTGGTTCTGATGCTGTGTGTGGTGGGAATTTATTTAACAATGACCCAGTTGGAACTGTGAAAGAATGATTACTTGAATCAAGGATAGAAGCTGATAAGATAAATGTAGTTTATGTGCAGTCTCAGAGTTTACATAGCTGAAAGCAAACAGGATAACGGGGGGGGGCTCAAATATTTTCTAAGGAGCTGCGCTTCGTATGTTAATACTAGGATTCAGACAGTCATGTCTGTACTATGTCAAATGCAAACAGATTTTCCAACAGGAAGCAAGCTTCCTGTGTTGCCCTGACAACAGGCAGTTTTA
Organism: Notolepis coatsorum; assembly: GCF_963971535.1. Lineage (NCBI taxonomy): Eukaryota > Metazoa > Chordata > Actinopteri > Aulopiformes > Paralepididae > Notolepis > Notolepis coatsorum. The sequence continues at coordinate 12,424,922 of NC_140167.1, read as the reverse complement.
CCATTACAATGCAGCAGGTACAAAATAAAAGATATAAGTCATGCAACATAGCAGGATGTGGCCTAAATTAAGTGTTTCCCCAACGCCCATGTGTCTCTTTGCATTTCACATAAATGGTTTCAGTGAAAGAACAGTTGTCACACAGAATTAAACTTTTTCTGAGCAGGATTAAAGGGCAAATACAAAAATGATTACACGTGTTAAAAAAATCACTGTAGTATTGTGTTAAAAAAAATCACTGTAGCATTGTCCAGCTAACAGTTAAATATTCAGAGTCAGAGCTGTTCAGAGCGCATTCAGACCAAGCTGCCAATGACCCAATGTTAACTGGTTATACTTGCTAGCTAATGCTAATGTACCAAGTGTGGAGTAACAAACATACAAGACAGCTAATGCTAAGTTAGCAGCTGCTACACATAAGGACAGCATCCCTCCAGCAAGACCTACCGTTACTTAGCAGGCAATGAAAGTAATCTTGGTTGCAGCATTTGATTTGTTGTGGTCGCCCTCTTGCGTTGAAAAAAAATACTTCTCTTTGCCTCTTTGAAACATTATTCCCACCCACTCATCCTGTGACTTTCTGCACCCAAGCACAGGCTGATCTGTCGTAGTATGATTGACACACACACACACACACACACGCACGCACGCACGCTCTTTGGAAGAGCCACAGCAAGTTTACACTTGGATATGTTAGACATTTGGATTCTTATGAATTAACTACTGTACTGAAAAACACTCTAAAAAGTTATAGAACATTAGTTACCACTCTTTGTTTGCAAGGCCACCGTACAGCAAAGAAAAGTGCACGTCATAGACAACAGTAGACAACATTTACCTGTTCAAAGTTTATGTGCACCAAAGTTGCACATTTTGCCATCTGATGTAATAGGAAGCTATAGCGACTGCTTGAAAACGAGCCAGTTGATTAGCCTGACCTGGAATTGATGCGGGTCATAATTAAAAGCTTTAAAAGATTTCCACCCCCATACACAGCAAATGTCAAGGCAGCAAAAGATGGACAAGTGTGTTTTTAAAAGCTTAATATTACACGACGACAATTATTCATTAACGAATATTATGGTATGGCATTTAAAGTTTTTATTTTATAAAAAGAATTCTTGGCGAGCCAGATAATGTCTGGGAAAGAGCCATAGACTCCCAACCCCTGCTATAGTGAAGTCAATAGGGGGATCAAACATTCCAAATGGTGTAGCTCAGCAGTATTCATGTGTCACGCTCCCCCTCCATTGATTTCTCCTGACGGGCGTATAGCGCGCTGCCAACAAATACTAACATTTTCCGCTTCCAATATCTAAAAAAAAGAAAAACTGACGCGTGTGCTTTTTCTGTGTGTTGTTGGATGGACTGACATGACTCCCAGTTTGTGACAAATCAGATACGGCTTCTCAAGAAGGATCCCTTCCACACATCATAAAAAAAAAGGATGGCCGGCCGATATGAACAGAGCCGATGTAATCCTGTGACAGATGACGTTCATTTTGAAGCACTTTTGATTTGAAGCCGTGAGAACATTTCAAACCCAATAACCGACGCAGGCGTTGCTCTCGCTCGAGACATGTACATTATGCATGTTAGCGATGCGTCGGTCGTGAACTAAACGGCTCTTAGAGTCGGCTCTTTGAAGAAGAACGACGGGAGCCGGCTCCTGATTTGGAGCAGATTTCTTTAAATGTTTTGTAGCACTGCTTCATGTTGAGTATGTAAATAAAAGCCATATAAATAATAAACATTTGATATAATGTATGTTTTTTACATTAGTAATTCATTTTACACATAATTTTTTGGTAATAAATGTATTTAAGCAAACAAAAGATCTTGGGAGCCGGACAAGATGGCTCTTTAGTGAGCCGAGTCAAAAGAACAGGCTCTCTAAAAATGTGTGACCGTCAAGGGCGGCGTGGTGCAAAAAGTACTTTTTTAGTTTGTATGGAAGCAAAAAATAATACCATCTCTATAATAAAACACAATAAATCCAGCGACATGGCAAAGTAATAACTGTCAGGGAAACAGATCACCGCGGAGGCCGATGGAGCCGCTGTTATTTATACCTGCAGAGTTTCCACAACAGGTACATCAACTCAACACGGTCGTAAACCACAACCTTCCGTTCCCAAGAGAGGCTGAGAAAACACAAACTACAAGAGCCTCTTCTTCGTATTAATATTACATTATTTTATTCGTCTGTGAAAGTCACACACTGATAGACATCTCTCTCTCCCTCTCTCTCCTCCATTCTACCTGTTCATCCACAAGGCATGGTGCTCCGATGTGCCACCTACTGGACACATTTAACCACCACCTGGCCGTCCCCATCCATAATAATAAATATAACACACACGTTGTCGACTGTAGATGGGGCGTGATGTAGACGGTTTCGCTGGAATTCTGTTGCTAGGCAACAGTTTGTATTTCCCGTTTGTATTTCCTGTCGAACATCGCACCGGGGAATAAACGGGGGTCACTTTTAGAGTGTTATTGTTGTCACTTTGAAACCGTCCATATGCTTTACATAGAAAACGGTGTTATTCGATACTACAGTTGAACTTATGGACCGTTTCGGTGGATTTGCGTTGCTAGGGAACAGCTGGGACTGCAGTTGATGCCCCCTGCTGCAGTGCTCACTCACTAATATCAACAACTGACACTAAATCAATGCGGTCCATTTAGAATGTTTATGTTGTCGAGATGAAACAGTCTAGAACACCGACCACAAAATAGTTTCTACGAGTTTTACGTTTATGTGACGTCATTTTCCCCCACAGGTAGGCATTATAACACGTATCACAGGAGAAGTGATGCACCGTTACAGTGTGAGAGAAGAGGATCCACGATGGAGCCAAGAAGACGAAACAAAAACAAGTAAGGCTACGTTCACACTGCAAGTCCGACTGCTCAATTCTGATTTATTGCTTAGATCTGATTTATTTGTGTTTGGCTGTTCACATTATAATTATTCATTATTATTATTATTATTATTTTTTTTTTTATCTGGCCAATATCAGATTCCAGTGTGAGCCGGTCACGCTCCTGAATTGACCGGCATGCGCAAATGAACAATAAAGAAGATGGACATTAAATAAAGATGTACAAATGTCAATCAAGAGTGACGTAAAAGTCGCATGAAAGTCACATGACTGTTCAGAGCATTGCAAAAAAAATCTGACCTGTATCTGATTTAGGACAACATACGAAAGTGGCCCAAATCAGAATTTGAAAAGATCAGATTCCATGTGATTTGTGCCGTTCACACACTGTCGTGAAAGAATCAGATCCGAGTCACATTATGAAGGAAAGAAATCAGATTTGAGCCACTTTCGTCTGCAGGCTGAACGTGGCTCTGAAGAGTCTGTGCCCTGGGCTGGCAGTGTCCAGGATAATTGGCTCTCGGGGGTGTAGTTGGTGGTGGGGGTGGGGGTGGTGCTACAGAACAGAGTCCTCCACTCTCTCACCCAGCCCCTCCTCCTGTGAGCTGTTGTTCAGTCCGTTAGTGAGGCTCCCTCTCCCTGGGCATCAGGCCTCCTTCTCCAGCCGGACGCGCTGCTGCTCCTGGTACTCCTTGGAGTCCTCCCACGGACGAGGCCCGCGGATGTTCCGCCATTCGTCCAGGTTCACCTCCTTCAGCTTCTGCAGAGGACAAGAGGACAGGGAAGCATTTTTAGTACCAACGCCGGACTAAATTCAAGAGCAAATGTCACATCAACTCACACTACCCAAACATCAACTCACACTATCCAAACATCAACTCACAATATCCAAACATCAACTCACACTATCCAAACATCAACTCACACTACCCAAACATCCACTCACCCTACCCAAACATCAACTCACCCTACCCAAACATCAACTCACACTATCCAAACATCAACTCACACTATCCAAACATCAGCTCACAATATCCAAACATCAACTCACACTATCCAAACATCAACTCACACTATCCAAACATCAACTCACAGTACCGAAACATCAACTCACACTACTACCCAAACATCAACTCACACTACTACCCAAACATCAACTCACACTATCCAAACATCAACTCACACTATCCAAACATCAACTCACACTATCCAAACATCAACTCACACTACCCAAACATCAGCTCGCATCAACTCACAATATCTGAACAATTCTCCTCAGACAGGTAGAAACGAGGCCACACTGTGTAGAAAGGGAACTCACCTGTTTTATATATTTCAGGGGGAAACACCTCCTGTATCTTTTACTCAGACACTTTGTTTTTCAACCTGTTATTATTTGAAGAGCCTCACCAGACAGAGAGCCTGACCACCAGCACATCATCCTTCATCCATTCAGCCTCCTCAGGGTCCCTAGACCTGCTTACCTGGTACTGCTCCTCCAGTAAAAACCTACTGTCTGTGTTTACCTGGTACTGCTCCTCCAGTAAAACCTACCGTCTGTGTCTCCCACCCACTATACACAGACTTGGCGGACAGGAGGAGCATGTTCAGTGCCAGGCTCACACTCCCTAAATGCAGCACTGAATGCGGCACAGGAAGTCCTTCATTCCGACAGCCATCAGACTATACAATGCATCACTGTGCCTCACTGCATCACTGAGCACAGAGGGACAGTTACCATCTTCCTGGACTCTTACTTTTGAAACAGCACTGTATAATATTTCACCTACTGTACTTCAGTATATTTTTTACTGTATTTATTTACTGTATCTTTTATTCCATTTTTATTCCATTCTATTCTTATATTTTATTCTATTCTTAGGCAATTTGATTGGTTGTTATTCTGATTCGTGACCTGTTCAGTCTAAATGTTTAATGTTGAGCGATTTGCAGTGTCCCTCGGGATAATAAAAGTAATTTTTTTTTCCACTTTTTCTCCCATTTTCTATATTTTCTCCCATCCCAATTTCGTATCATCCAATTCAACCCTCCCATGTCACGAACGCTGTTTCTTGCCTCCCACAAGCCGGCTGCAATGTGGACTAAGTCATACATAGCACAAGTCCCCTCCGGTACTTGAGGTAACGGCAGTCGCATCTTTTCACCTGCGCAGCTCGATCTCTCAGTGGCGAGGAGTAACGCGTGGGAGGCTCACGCTGCCCCCGACACTTCCTGATTCTACTGCGCAGGCGCACCAACCGACCTGTAGGAGTCGCTGTCCACAACGCCCGATCTCCACCCATCAGTTTCCCACCCCCTAATACGGCCAATGTGTATTAGTATGGACGGCCAGCTAAACTGAAAGCAATGAGGAGCGCTGGGCTCGAACAGGCAAGCCCAGCGTCTCCGTCATTCGTGGCGAGCGCCTTGCCCACTACGCCACGTAGCCGCCCCAAAAAAAAGTATTTCTATTCTATTCTATTCCTCCAGTAAACCCCTGAACCTGTCTGTGTTTACCTGGTACTGCTCCTCCAGCATAACCGGCTGTTTCTCAACGTTCACCTTGGCCTCCAGTGAGGGGTCCAACTAAGAGAGAGAGAGAGAGAGAGAGAGAGCAGGGGAGAGTTAGCAGCATGGCACACAGCATATTAAAGATCCAGTAGGATGATATTTTAATATGGTCATACATTGCTTATTGTGGAATGTTAATGTCACGAGTATCATTTTTGTATCACTTGATTAAGTGTTTTTACTAGGTCACCCTCTCGGAGCACAGCCAACGCTCAGTAGGCTGATGAGGGGTCGTGGCCTTCTGTTCATCATTAGGTCAGAGGTCAGCAACCAAGTGATTTCGATTACCAGTCGATCTCAAAAAAGGACCTCCGAGACGATCGGCTGGATGAGCTGGAAAACCCAGACATCCTCCATCATGTCTAAAATTACTAAAATGTATATTTCGTCATCCAATCACACACAGAATTGCTGGTTCAAACAGGAGCTCAGCATCTCTCTCGTCCTTTCATCTCTCTGTCTCTGAAGTGGTGCTGCTGCCTTATGCAGACCTGGTTCATCAGACATCGTTACCAGAGAGCAAAGAGTTCTCTGTCTCTCCCTCTGTGTCTGACATCGGCTGTGTGTGTGTGTGTGTGTGTGTGTGTGTGTGTGTGTGTGTGTCTCTTGTTGGTTGTTGTGCAATTGCGTGCGAAGGCATCTAAAAATCGTCTTCTAAAGTCAGAAGGAATATCAGTGGCTTGACAGTATTGATCGGCCAATCAGAGTAAGCGGAGTATATTATGCAATATCATCGAGGAAGCAGATTGGATATCTGAAATGACTCGATTTTGTTGATATCCAGGGGGACGGTGACCAACGGGCTTTAAATGGTTTATTCATGTCCACAAAAATAGACACAAGCAAAACAAGCTCAACTATCTCTCAACTGCTTTATTCTAAATGTAGTACCAATTCCATTTTACATACAAGAAGAGGTTCATATAATCCCAGAGACAGGTGTTGGGTTCATGGCTCAAGGTCCTTTAACCCTTTCACTGCCACACGACAGAAGGTTAACCCTTTACTATCACACAACCGACGGTCGGCTGTTGTGTGGCAGTGAAAGGGTTAACCTTCTGTGTGTTGTCGCGGTGAAAGAGTTAACCATTTTGGTAGTGCGGCAGTGGAAGGGTTAAGGATGTATAGCTCCTCGTCTCCATCCTCCACACGGCCTGGCTATCTATAATATCACAGCTGAGACTGAGGCCAGACGGTTGTCACTCAGGCACATGAAACACTCCCACAGGAAGAGAGAGGCGGAGCCAGTGAGGAAGAGGAAGACTGAGTGACAGACGGACAGAGTGGTTAAAGATAAGATAAGAGGAGGTTCTCTGTGAGAGAGAGAGCGATTCACTCATTCATTCAACACCTGATAACTGAGGTTACCCTCGTTTAAACTGACATCAAGCTACAGACAAGTTAAAATATACAAGATAAAACAATATAAAGAAAGAATAATCAGCTTGAAACAATTACACATTGAAACGGAGAGGTTTGTGATCATGGTTCTGTAATGGTAAATGGACTATATATATATTTATACAACGGCATGCAAATTTCTCGATTCTGATTGGCCATTTACACGTCTTTATTGGCAACAATCCACGGTCCTGGGCTCAGGACCCGCCCACAACCGAATCACATATCACTCCCCGGCTCACTCCGGGAGAAAACAAGATCGCGGACAACAAATGGATATGTTGATAGCACCATAACGACTAAATATGAAGCGATTCTGTCAAGGGGAATGTGTTAGTCCTTTAAACAATGTTGGATGATGTAATTGATGGGTCTTGAGTCAATCTAGAACAAAAGAAAATCGCGGATTGATTGATTGAAATTTCTACTTCCTTCCCACTGACTGCAGCGTTCACTCTCACACTGTCCGACGCTGGCGTACCCACAAACACACACACACACACACACACACACACACACACACACACACTGTGACACACACACACACACACACACTCCTGTCTGCAACAGCGGGGGAGTCAGACTGAGAGAGAAGCAGCGCTGTTTTAAGTGAGCATGGTCTATTGAATTGATTGATTGGTTGATTGCTAATTTTATTACTGTACCCCTGGTTTCCAACTGGTTAAGTTTAGGCTAAAAGAAATAAATAAAAAAATAGGGCGAAGAAAACGTTTTTTTTCCTATAGGGCAAAGAAAACGTTTTAATTTGTTTTACCTACTTTATATAGAAGCATCTAAGAATGAAGTTCTATGGAAAGTAGGTCTGCATTCCCTTAACAATTGTGTGTATTGAGCCGTACTGTATTGTACCCATTCTGCATCTGGTAATAAAATTTTCAATCAATCATTCCAATAATACACAGTTGGATGTGTTAGTTGGTTGGATGCACTTCAAGCTGCTTCCACATGAGGCAACTTCTCTCAATCATTCCAATAATACACAGTTGGATGTGTTAGTTTGGTTGGATGCACTTCAAGCTGCTTCCACATGGAGGCAACTTGTCTTTTTTGTAGTTGTGGGAACTACTTTTTCTGGCGGATGGTTTTTTCAATAAATCTTCGATTAATGTGTGTTTATTGTATAGAAATAAGGTTGGATGAATCTGGCAGTTGTATAAAAGCTTTACACCACTTGTAGTCGTGATTTGTGACCAATAAACCATGCCTAGGGGGGGTCTAACTACCCTCGGCTGCGCCTCGGGCCTAACGACCACCCCTAGGCATGGTTTATTGGTCACAAACCACTCCTGCGCGTGATGTAATGCTTAAATATATATATATATATATATATATATATATATATATATATATATATATATAAATAAATGCAGTATATATAGCGTTTTTATCCAAAGCACTTTACAACTTAGGCCTCACATTCACACAGCGACAGCGGAGGCAGCCATGCAAGAAGCCAACCTGCTCATCGGGAGCAATTAGGGGGTTAAGTGTCTTTGCTCAAGGACACTTCCGACACACTGCCGGGGGGGAGCCGGCATCCGTCCAGGAACATTCAGATTACCAGACGGCAGCGCTACCTCCTGACTGAGCCGATGTCGCCTCTTTCTGTCCAACTAACCGCCCCGACTGTGAGAGCAGATCTTCAGGGTGTTGTGGCAGATATCATCCCCCGTCCCACCATGGCTACGTGGAGGAAGGGAGATTATACTACTGCCACGGGCAGAGGAGAGTTAATTAGGGAGTTGATTAGGGCTGATGGAACACACCTGTGCACCACGTTATCACCCACATCCCACACACACACACAGAGACACCCATAGATTAAAGCCTGAGGAGAGACAGAGAAAGGTTGAGTGGAGGTGAGGAAGGAGCAGAGAGCAGAGAGAGTGTGATACGGAGTTTGTGAGGTGAGAGGTAGTTGTAAGGAGAGGAGAAAGCGAGAAGGTGTTGGAGAAGGTGTTGGACCCTGGACTGGCTGAGAAACCCCCTTGTGAAACTGACCCTGGACCGGACGACAAACCCAGAGTATTGAACCTTCCCTTTTTGTACGAGAGCCTGATACGTGTTTTGACCCTGGACTGTTATTCGACTACTCTAATTGCCCATCGGACTTTTGCGCTATTAATCAATAAATATCTTTTCTTTATTGAAACTGTGCTTGTGTGGAAATTGATTTGTTTTGGACCGTATCGAGCCTGAACACCACCAGGCTCGGCACAGTGTGTTGAAGGATCTACAGGGTGTGTTGAAGATCTGTCCTGACTGAGAGAGTGGATCTTCAGGGTGTGTTGAAGATCTGTCCTGACTGAGAGCAGATCTTCAGGGTGTGTTGAAGATCTGTCCTGACTGAGAGCAGATCTTCAGGGTGTGTTGAAGATCTGTCCTGACTGTGAGAGCGGATCTACAGGGTGTGTTGAAGATCTGTCCTGACAGAGAGTGGATCTTCAGGGTGTGTTGAAGATCTGTCCTGACTGAGAGAGTGGATCTACAGGGTGTGTTGAAGATCTGTCCTGACTGAGAGTGGATCTTCAGGGTGTGTTGAAGATCTGTCCTGACAGAGAGTGGATCTTCAGGGTGTGTTGAAGATCTGTCCTGACTGTGAGAGTGGATCTACAGGGTGTGTTGAAGATCTGTCCTGACTGTGAGAGTGGATCTACAGGGTGTGTTGAAGATCTGTCCTGACTGAGAGAGTGGATCTACAGGGTGTGTTGAAGATCTGTCCTGACTGAGAGAGTGGATCTACAGAGTGTGTTGAAGATCTGTCCTGACTGAGAGAGTGGATCTACAGGGTGTGTTGAAGATCTGTCCTGACTGAGAGAGTGGATCTTCAGGGTGTGTTGAAGATCTGTCCTGACTGTGAGAGCAGATCTTCAGGGTGTGTTTTTTTTTATCCACTTTTTCTCCCATTTTCTATATTTTCTCCCATCCCAATTTCGTATCATCCAATTCAACCCTCCCCTGTCACGAACGTTGTTTCTTGCCTCCCACAAGCCGGCTGCAATGTGGACTAAGTCATACATAGCTAGGGATGGGAATCGAGAATCGGAATCGATTGGGAACCGGTTCCTAATTGTCTGATTCCTGGAATCGCATGCCTCCGTGACTACCAATTCCTCTTATCGATGCCATGTTTTTCCGACAGTTGCGCATTAAAAAACAATAACGTTAGCGCCACGCATGTTGCTAACAAATTCTCTTTTGCAATAACGACCTGTTGAATGCAACTACAGTTCAATAGATTATTTAAGTGTATAGTTAATAAAGATTTTTACAGTTTTTGTATTTTTCTGACATGGGGGCTCAACAATAAATGATAAATGACAATCAGAAATGTCAAGTTGCATGTTGTTATTCTAACCAGCTTAGTTTTTTTAATTTATTTATTTAAATTATAAATGTATCAGGAACCGATAAGGGAATCGATAAAGAATCGGATCGATAAGCAGAATCGATAATGGAATCGTATCGATAAAATCTGATCAATTCCCATCCCTATACATAGCACAAGTCCCCTCCGGTACTTGAGGTAACAGCAGTCGCATCTTTTCACCTGCACAGCTCGATCTCTCAGTGGCGAGGAGTAACGCGTGGGAGGCTCACGCTGCCCCCGACACTTCCTGATTCTACTGCGCAGGCGCACCAACCGACCTGTAGGAGTCGCTGTCCACAACGCCCAATCCCCACCCATCAGTTTCCCACCCCCTAATACGGCCAATGTGTATTGGTATGAACGACCAGCTAAACTGAAAGCAATGTGGAGCGCTGGGCTCGAACTGACGAGCCCAGCGTCTCCGCATTCGTGGCGAGCGCCTTGCCCACTACGCCACGTAGCCGCCCATCTTCAGGGTGTGTTGAAGATCTGTCCCGACTGTGAGAGTGGATCTTCAGGGTGTGTTGAAGATCTGTCCTGACTGAGAGAGTGGATCTTCAGGGTGTGTTGAAGATCTGTCCTGACTGAGAGTGGATCTTCAGGGTGTGTTGAAGATCTGTCCTGACTGTGAGTGGATCTTCAGGGTGTGTTGAAGATCTGTCCTGACTGAGAGCAGATCTTCAGGGTGTGTTGAAGATCTGTCCTCCTGACTGAGAGTGGATCTACAGGGTGTGTTGAAGATCTGTCCTGACTGAGAGTGGATCTACAGGGTGTGTTGAAGATCTGTCCTCCTGACTGAGAGCGGATCTACAGGGTGTGTTGAAGATCTGTCCTCCTGACTGAGAGTGGATCTACAGGGTGTGTTGAAGATCTGTCCTGACTGAGAGCGGATCTACAGAGTGTGTTGAAGACCAGCCCATGTGTTTTTGGAGCACTCTAAACACACACTAAAAGCCCACTTTTATCATGGAATCTTTATATTTTCCTTGAAAACGAGGGCTTTTCAAAATGCTATAAAACGAAAATGAACCGATAAAAAAACAATCCGCTTCGACAATGTTGACTGCAAACGAGTCATTGATAAAGCGCCGGGCAGATTAGACACATAGCCATAATTTAAAACATAGATTAGGCGTTTTTAAGCTAACATTGAAGTGGATGGTGGCATTCAAGGGGGTAAAAAGGAAAACACGGCCAGCTCTGAAAGTGTTAAAGATGAACAGATACCAATGCCTATTTCACGACCAACCCACCTTATCATACAGGATGCAATCACCACAGTTATGAATCTAAGAGCAGAATGATAGACGTGTCTAGGGGGTGAAAGAGTGGAACGGGCAGCGTTTCTATAAATTACACCATAATCCAAAACTGACATAAAGACTGCTTCAACAATCCTCTTTCTGTGAATCATATAGGGAAGCTGGATTTATTTCTGTAAAATAATTACATTTTCTCTTGGTTTGCTAGTGAGACTATGTGGTATTTAAAAGTAATATCTTTCATCAAGCCAAATGCAAAGATAATTATATTCAGTGACCCTCTCAAATAGTGGATCCATTTAGAGTAGATATATGTAAAAACAATTATAATCTATGTTTCTGTATCTGGAAAATAGCATACGTTTCATTTGACTAGCGTTCAGCACCAGTTTAAGCTTGAGAGCTTCCTGCACAGCCTCGCGGGAATGTTGGAGGTTATCCGTTATTACCTTTAACCCTTTCACTGCGACAATACAGAAGGTTAACCCTTTTCACTGCCACACGACAAAGGGTTAACCCTTTCACTACCACACTACAGAAGGTTAACCCTTTCACAACCACACTACAGACGGTTAACCTTTCACTACCACACGACAAAGGGTTAACATTTTCACAACCACACTACAGACTGATAACCGTCTGTAATGTGGTAGTGAAAAGGGTTAAGATCAACATACCAGCATACACATAGAATAATGTATTCCGTCTCTCGAACGGTCCGTCTATCGGAGTGAGATCAAATAAGCGAGAGTTTACGGTATATAGAACGAACATTCATACACAGCAACGTGCCTCAGGCTCAGAGCGAGGTGTGAGGTGTGATAAACATGGGAACAATATCTTATCCTTGACACAAAACGGGGAATAGTAATGAAACCATTGGGGACCTGCCCTTTTGTGTCTATTCATTATTCAATATCCAGAAGTTTTACCCTGAGGGATGATTTACAATAAAGTGCTATTAAAAAAACTGAAAAGTAGACTACTTACATTATTGATGCTAGAGCTCCCAAAATAGCGTTAGCCAGCTGTAGTTTACATAGCTTGCATACAACTTTGTCTCGAGGTTCCACAAGTTGATAAAATTCTGAAGTATTTCCATTTTCCAAACAAGGTCTTTTTAGATTGAGCTCCGAGTGCAAATCACCGTCTTCGTGAACCGTGTTGGGTTCTGAACTCTACGCCATGCGGTTGTTGTTGTTGTTGTTGTTATCGGCACGTTCGTCAGCTCTGCTCAATGAAAGTGACGTTGCATGTCTCCTGTCAGTCATCCAGGCCCACGAGAGAACATGAATTTTCACAATGTATGTTTTTTTTGTTTTACAAGTTGGTTATTAATTAGACTATAGAATATTCATTGACAGCCCTACTAGTCAGCAATACAATAAATGATAGTATCATCCGCATACAAATGGAATTTGACCAATGTTTAAATGGTGAATAACAATGTTTATTACGTCTCTCGGCCAACCAACCTTATTATCATGCAGGGTGCAATGACAAGTAGCCTTCCATTACTATTACTATCACCAGCAATCAATCAGATTAGAGAGCAGCAAAAGATTTAACGAGTAACAATCTCAATACAGAATAGAAAACTCAAAAGGTTTACATTTTTCTCTCCGTTTAACTGGTGGTATGGTTGGTATGGCTACTGCTATTAGCATAATGTTTAAAGCTCATTTTCATTGTTTACAGCGTTTAAATAAAACGTAGTGTCTTTCTGAGCCAAACCAAGCTGTGCCGTATCCTATATCACGTAATCTACTATTAGAGCTCATGAATATAATCTACAATTAGATCTCATGAATATAATCTACAATTAGATCTCATGAATATAATCTACAATTAGATCTCATGAATATAATCTACAATTAGAGCTCATGAATACCATTCAAACGCATATAAACAAATCACAAATAAAGATTGAAATCGTGACCTCAAAATAAAAATTCACGTTGAGTCTGTAAATGTGTTACACCCCTATTTAGTAGGGCATGGGAGACGGGAAGGGGGCTTGTGTTGTGTGTTTATTGAGCTTCAGGTGGCATCTCTGCCCTCCTTCATGCATTATTTCTTTAATGTATAAATCATAGCATCTGCAGAGGGGAGAGATAGTTGAGCTTGGATAGAAGAGATGAGCACTCAGGACTTGGGGTCAGGGTCAAATGTAGGGGGGGGGGGGGGGGGCGGGGTCGTATATAATTTGAATCCATTCTTAAAATCGCAAGATTGATATTTTAATCTACTGTATGCCTTTTTTCAGTGGATGTGTTGATATTTCTGCTTAAAGGAACACGGCAACATTACAGAAAATGTGCTTACCATCTTCTCCAGAGTCAGAAAATAAGATAGATAGTAGATAACAATTTCCTCTCTGTGCGTTCAGTAGAAAGCTATTCGGCTGCAAGCTAGCCTAGCTTAGTAGAAATTAATGGAAGTGGATACGTATCCACTCGAGAGCTTTGCAGTCCACCATATTTTCTAGTCTCTTTTATAAATAAGAAAGAAACATTTTAAATGATTGAAATTTCACGTCATCTATTCAGCCTTGTTTATTCACTGTGTCCATGGAAACGACGATGGACGCAGCCATAAAGGTATGGGTTTCTTACGCAGAAAAGACAGAACTATAGTATGTTTACTTTTCTGATAACTATCACTGCATAACTCAAATGTTCATACAAGCTTAATGTTTGCTTATTAGCGATGCTCTGTATGCACCCAATTCAACGTTATAGACGTATTTTCTAACTAATTTGGTCGCAGATGTCCTGATTTGGTACAAATTTGTGCTCTCTTGGGCAGAGCTGTTTAGCAGGCTGTGACATACAGGAGTAGAGACAGAGCTGTTTAACAGGCTGTGACATACAGGAGTAGAGACAGAGCTGTTTAACAGGCTGTGACGTACATGCGTAGAGAGACAGCTGTTTAGCAGACTGATGTGCAGGAGTAGAGACAGGTGTTTAGCAGGCTGTGACGTACAGGCGTAGAGACAGAGGTGTTTAGCAGGCTGTGGCGTACAGGCGTAGAGACAGAACTGTTTAGCAGGCTGTGACGTGCAGGCGTAGAGACAGAACTGTTTAGCAGGCTGTGATGTAGAGACAGAAGTGTTTAGCAGGCTGTGACGTACAGGCGTAGAGACAGAGGTGTTTAGCAGGCTGTGACGTACAGGCGTAGAGACAGAGGTGTTTAGCAGGCTGTGACATACAGGCGTAGAGACAGTGGTGTTTAGTAGGCTGTGACGTACAGGCATAGAGACAGAGGTGTTTAGCAGGCTGTGACGTACAGGCGTAGAGACAGTGGTGTTTAGCAGGCTGTGACGTACAGGCGTAGAGACAGTGGTGTTTAGCAGGCTGTGACGTACAGGCGTAGAGACAGAGGTGTTTAGCAGGCTGTGACGTACAGGCGTAGAGACAGAGGTGTTTAGCAGGCTGTGACGTACAGGCATAGAGACGGTAGTGTTTAGCAGGCTGTGACGTACAGGCGTAGAGACAGAGCTGTTTAGCAGGCTGTGACATACAGGCGTAGAGACGGTAGTGTTTAGCAGGCTGTGACGTACAGGCGTAGAGAGAGCTCTGCGTAGGAGTGTGGATTAACAAACACTACAACAGGAAGAATGTTTATAGTGGTCAAGCTGAAACAGTCTGCAATTTATAGATTCCTTGTAATCAATGAAACAACCCTGTACACAAGTAAAGGCCATTTGCAGCCGGTCAGGTTCTGTGAGGGGAGATCTTTGGATATTATTCACAGAGAAATTCAGCTGCGCTCTACCATCGCTTTGCAATTCAAATAGATTCTGTCCTACTGTAGCATACGTCTGAAAGGAATCCTATTCTGAATCCATTAGTACTTTTAATTATGTGTAATATTGCAGTGCAATAATGCTAGAATTACTCTAGTGGCTGGCTAAATGATTGATGTGTAATTAGATCTAGGCTTTATTATTACCGCAGTGCGCAGTGTGCAAAATAACGATGTAGCCTACGGAGGCGACTACAAAGTATTAAAGTAACTACTACAAGGGAGGGATATTATTACGCGGCCTCAAGTAAGGCTGTCCCCGAAGCCTGTTTTTGGGATTCGAACTTAGTCAGGGTTCGAACAGTCGCTTTTAATTTAAAAAAAAATGGTTAAAAAAAAAATCACATTTCTTTTTTATTATCTACTTTTTCTCCCCCTTTTTCTGTATTTTTCTCCCATCTCAATTTAGTCGTTATGCCAATTCCCTTCCCTCCCTTCCTGGTCGTTGCGCGCATTTGCCCCCCACTTGCCGGTCTAGGGAGTTTTTTTTTCTTTCTTTTTTATCTTTCTTCCCCTCCTTTTTCCCCGATTTTTCTCCCATCCCACCCTTCCTGGTTGTTGCGTACTTTCCCCTACTGTTGGTCCGGGAGACCGGAGACTGTCACATGCTTTCCTCCGACGCATGTGCAGCCTGGGGCAGGCCAACCTGGCCGCGCAGGTTCTCACCGGGGAGAGTGTAGCGTGTGGGAGGCCACACTATCTCTCCTCAGTTCCAACCCTCGCTGAGCAGGCGCCCCGACCGAACTATAGGGGTCGCTGTCCACAACGCCCAGGACCCACCCTTCAGCTTTTCCCACCCCCTGATACAGCCAATTGTATCAGTGTGAGAGGCCAGCCAAGCTGATAGCAACGCCGGGAGCTGGATTCGAACAGGCGAATCCTAGTGTCTCCCGGTGTTGGTGACGAACGTAATCTCCGTGCGCCACCTGCCCCCCCCCCGTCTAGGGAGGGTTGATGGATACTATCACATGTCCCCTCCGATACATGTGGAGTCAGCCAGCCACTTCTTTTCACCTGACAGCGAGGACTCTCACTGGGGGAGCGTAATGCGTGGGAGGCTCACACTACTTCCCTTCCTCACTGAGCGACAGGCGCCCCGACTGACCTGTAGGAGTCGCTGTTTACAACGACCAGCATACACACCCCACCGGCTTCCCACCCGCTAACACTGCCAATTGTGTCAGTAGGGACGACCGACCAAGCCGGAGGTACCGCTGACAGCTGGATTCGATACCAGTGTCTCTGCGGTGGTAGGCAGGCGCTTAGTCCGCTGCGCTACCCAGCCGCCCCCAATTTTTTTTTATACATTTATTTTTTAATAAATATCCTCAAACTAAATCCTCAATTTGAATAAAGTGATTAATCTGATTAAGAGTATTTTTTTATTTTTATTAAATCAACTTTCCAGCCCCAGCCCAGGGAGAAGCCCCAGCCCAACTAAATCAATTTAATCAACTTTCTTTTTTAATGAATATAACTCAGTTTCTTTTAATACTATAATATTAGTGTAGCCTAATCTTTATCTGCAACTGTGAAGAAAAACCAGAATGAAAAAAAAGAAAAAAAAAGAAATGTATAAAAAAAAATTAAATTCAAATGTTGATTTATAATTCGAATGCCAACGTAACGAACAAAGGTTAGAACGTTTGGGCTCAGCCCTAGCCTCAAGTACACTCGTGATCCACAGCCAATAGTGTGATTGTCATTCACTGTGTTGGGACCAGCAGTATCCGTGCTGTTCCTACCACCGCTAGCCTGCATCTCCACAATAACTAGTGGAAAGAGAGAAAGAGGAGGAGGAGCTCCAGATGCACGATATATCGGCCGCAGATATAATATCAGCCGATATGGTAATTTCTTTACACATCGTATCGGTCCGATATCAAGATAGGGCCGATAT
The DNA here is from genome assembly GCF_963971535.1 of Notolepis coatsorum. Taxonomy (NCBI): domain Eukaryota; kingdom Metazoa; phylum Chordata; class Actinopteri; order Aulopiformes; family Paralepididae; genus Notolepis; species Notolepis coatsorum. The sequence goes on along the minus strand of NC_140167.1, from coordinate 12,407,702 downwards.
TTAAAAAAAATTGTTTTGGTCAAATAGTTTAAAAATATCAGTAATTTCTGAAAATAAGTTACAAAAGTAAAAAGAAAAAAAAAGAAATGCGTTTTGGAAAATAGCTCTTTGATTTGATTATCATAAAAAAGTGTTTTCTATACAGAGATATCGGCATCGGTAAATATCGGTATCGGCCAGAACAGCAATATTAATATCGGTATCGGCCACAATTTTCACATCGGTGCATCACTAGCTCCAATGATATATCTCATGTATATTACATCAAACTGGGTGTTTTGGGGGAAGAAAAACCACCCAGACAACCATTTGAAGTCTTATATTTTTTCTTTTTTTAGGTCCATCTTTTATCTTAGATCACAAGCAACTAAATCTAGAGGCTGTGTAAACTAAACGTAAGCCAAGAAGACACTTCTTTGTATAAATGGTAAAGGGTGCATTTATATAGCACTTTTATCCAAAGATAGATTGCCAGACAAATGCTCTACCTCCTGAGCCACTGTCGCACTTAATAAGTACACCTACTATTAAAAACGTTATCTCCGTTACCTTCGTCAATCAAGTTGTGCGTGTTTTAATTGATTGGTTATCCTTGCTTTTTGCCTTTTTGTTATGATTTTATATGCCGTGTGTGATTTTATATGCTTTTTCTTTGGCTTATTTCTATGTACACTCGACATGACTGTAAATGAGGGGAAACCTCAGTTGCCTTTCGAGTTTAAATAAAGGTTTGAAATGAACTGAAACTAGGTATAAATGTATCACTGGGCCCTAAAGGGACCAACAGTCTGTTTAGAGATGCACAGATACAGGGGGCGGCTGTCAGCGGTGCCTCCGGCTTGGTCAGTCGTCCCTACTAACACAATTGGCAGTGTTAGCAGGTGGGAAGCCGGTGGGGTATAAGTCCTGGTCGTTGTAAAGTGCGACTCCTACTGGTCGGTCGAGGTGCCTGTTCAGCAGGGAGGGGATCAGGGGGGAATAGTGTGAACCTCCGCACGTGTTACGTTTCCCCAGTGAAACTCCTCGCTGTCAGGTGAAAAGAAGAGGCTGGCTGACTCCACATGTATCGGAGGAGGCATGTGGTAGTCTACACCCTCCCCAGACCGACAGTGGGGCAATGCGCGCAATGACCAGGAAGGGAATTGGCATAACGACTAAATTGGGATGGGTGAGAAATACAGAAAAGCCCAAAAAAATGTGGTGTTAATGAAGCCAGCATAGCAGTCTGGGTAGCTGTGGTGGAGAAGATAAAGGGTAGCATATAAACTTGTAATTTTCTGATGTTAAATGAAATAGTGGATGTATAGTCCAAGTGGGGGTCCTGAGGGGGGGGGTGGAGGGGGAGGGAAGGGGAAGGAAAGAGAGCGAGCAAGAGCACATGTATTGTATTTATTATTTTTATGTCTTTTAATCTACATTTATTTTTATTTAATTACTGGACTGTCATTAGTCATTTCTGTCATTGTCCTGTGATTTATCATTGATTATTACTGTTACTGTATTGTTTGTCTAGTTTAATGCTAAAAAAGGGAAAATAAAAAACATTTGTTAAAAAAAAGCCAAAAAATAAATAGAATAAAAAAATTAAAAAAAGAGATGCACAGATACCACTCTTTCACCACCGATACCGACTCTTATTAAACTTTCGGTATCGGCCGACACCAAGTACTGATCCGATCAGTCCCCCCACTTCCCCACGTCTGGGATAAGCCCCTCAAATGTTCCAGAGATCCCATTACCAGTGAGGAAAACCTACATTTAGTTAAACATGTTAACAATGACAATGTTGACCACTAGGAGCTGCCCAGTACAACCACAGTCTGACACTGTTGACCACTAGGAGCTGCCCAGTACAACCACAGTCTGACACTGTTGACCACTAGGAGCTGCCCGGTACAACCACAGTCTGACACTGTTGACCACTAGGAGCTGCCCAGTACAACCACCGTCTGACACTGTTGACCACTAGGAGCTGCCCAGTACAACCACAGTCTGACACTGTTGACCACTAGGAGCTGCCCAGTACAACCACAGTCTGACACTGTTGACCACTAGGAGCTGCCCAGTACAACCACAGTCTGACACTGTTGACCACTAGGAGCTGCCCAGTACAACCACAGTCTGACACTGTGTTGACCACTAGGAGCTGCCCAGTACAACCACAGTCTGACACTGTTGACCACTAGGAGCTGCCCAGTACAACCACAGTCGGACACTGTTGACCACTAGGAGCTGCCCAGTATACCCATATTATATAATAAGAATTCAAGAGCCATATAGCAGCAGACTGTTGGAACCTCTTCTGTTTTAAATTCTGGTGCAATATGTACTGAAGCAAGTCCTTCCTCCAGCGCCGAATCGAGAGAGGGAAGTGAGTCTAGAGAGGGAGAGAGGGAAGTGAGTCTAGAGAGGGAAGTGAGTCTAGAGAGGGAAGTGAGTCTAGAGAGGGAAGTGAGTCTAGAGAGGGAAGTGAGTCTAGAGAGGGAAGTGAGTCTAGAGAGGGAAGTGAGTCTAGAGAGGGAAGTGAGTCTAGAGAGGGAAGTGAGTCTAGAGAGGGAAGTGAGTCTAGAGAGGGAAGTGAGTCTAGAGAGGGAAGTGAGTCTAGAGAGGGAAGTGAGTCTAGAGAGGGAAGTGAGTCTAGAGAGGGAAGTGAGTCTAGAGGGGGAAGTGAGTCTAGAGAGGGAAGTGAGTCTAGAGAGGGAAGTGAGTAGAGAGGGAAGTGAGTCTAGAGAGGGAAGTGAGTCTAGAGAGGGAAGTGAGTCTAGAGAGGGAAGTGAGTCTAGAGAGGGAAGTGAGTCTAGAGAGAGAGTTGGCTGAAAGGGGAGGAGCCCTCGCTCTCGTCTCCGGGCTGAATTGATTCATAGAGGATGAAAAACGCAAACTGGGTCATACAGTGACTTAATTATCAGACAGTGGTTTTAAAGACTTAAGTGGGTCAATATCTCAGAGGACGGAGGTGGAAGCAGCTGGTTAGATAACGGATTCAAAGTGGGAGTGCCAAGAGCTGCTTCAACAGCATGCGTTTTGATGTCTGCTCCGCTAACGCTTGCAGGAAACTCATGACACCAGACACACACCTCTACTTTCACATGCGCACACTCCATTCTGTAATACTATACTTGTGAGAACCCTCACCACTGCATGTCACACCAGTCACACCTGTCGGTAAAGAATTTGCACTACAACCCATACCTCATTACACCTTACTGTAAATTATATTGTACCTAAATTGTACCTCATCCCACTTCTGCTTTGCACTGTATAGTATATTGTATGGTAACTCAGTTACTTCTACTCTACATAGAGCATTGTATATACTGAACATTTTTGTCTACGTACTTGACTTCTATTTTATACTTGCTATACTTATTTTATTATCTATTTTTGCCTAGCACAGTCTCTGGAGCGAAACAGAAAGAAGCATTTTGTATAAAAAATATTCTGTACTTCTGTATGACAACTAATAAAGAAACTTGAACTTGAAACTTTAACAATTAACCAAACCGCCTAAAAATTTCTTCACTAGTATGTTATTACAAGTACTGTAAGTACATATATACACACATTTAAAAAGGAACACGGAGCTGTACCGTCTTCTCCAGAGTGAGACGAGAAGATATTTCCGCTCTCGTGTGTGAATTTAGTAGAAAGCTATACCGGCTGCAAGCTAGCCTAGCTTAGCACAAAACAATGGAAGCGGATACAGACCAGCTAGCCTATAGTTGTTGGCCAAAAACACCTCTCCCGGAGTTTTAAGCGAGGCTAGTGGTCTGTATGACACAGGACATGGCCGGTTAGCCCAGGCATCGTCCAACTAACACCTCTCCCGAAGGCTAACCGCCCCGGCCATGTCCGCTTCCGTTCATGCGTAAGCTAGGCTAGCTTGCAGCCGGATAGCTTTCTCCTGAACGCACAGAGTGGACGTTGGTATCTATCTTGTTGTCCGACTCTGGAGAAGGCGGTGAGTGCATTTCCCACAATGTTGGCATGTTCCTTTAACTACTTAAGACACACAGTTCACTATGTCCTTTGTTGCACTCCCCTCTCTCTCTCGCTCTTAAAAATTAATAATAAGAGGGAGGTTTTGGACCATGTATACCATCATCACTATTAGTACTGTCTGATTGAATCCCGACACTCACTACTGTTCACTACTACTGTTATCACTATTACCATTATTATACTACAACTGTGTGCATACATCTGATTAGCACTATTACTCAGTACTAGTACTGATTTATATTATTTTATAACCAGTTTAATCACCTGTATCAGTATGTTGTATATTACTATTACATTTGCACTCTGGTTGGATGCCATATGTCTTTTCGTTGCACTGTACTTGTGCTGTATAATGACAACAAATGATTATCTAATTATTACTGTTTGCACTTTGTTCTATTATTATTACCATCTATCCTAACTGTGCCACACACACACACACACACACACACACACACCTCCCCATGCTCCTATGACACTTGAATTTCGCCAAGGGGATTAATAAAGGAACACTTGACTCGTCGTCCGAGGGGGGTTGTGGTGGGGATGCGGGGGGGCTTGTGGTGGGGGCGAGGGGGGTTGTGGTGGGGATGCGGGGGGGGGGGGGGGGGGGTCAGCTGCGCGGAGCACACAGTGTCGGTGCCGGGGGCTCGGTGCCTCCGCACTCCACAGCGTCAGCTCACAGGGACAGTAATAAGAAGAGAAGGCCTGCCATCTGGAACTCGCCCAGGTGACGTGCGTCTGCATTTGTCACGGTAAAATAAAACAGCCACTTGCCTCACACACACACACGCTCGCGCGCGCACACAAACGCTAGGCCGGCTCATCACATTGTAATGGCTTCTTCTAATACAGGGTGGGTCTTCTCTTCTGTCATTTTAATGAATTAGAGCTGTCGTTTGGGTGAGTTATTAGGGCTCGTTCTCCCCTTCTTGTTCCGTCCCTGTTCACTCCTAATCAGGTTAGGAAACCCTGACAATGCGTTTGGGGGAGCAGTCTGTGTCTTCAACAACTTTACTATAAAGAGTGGAGACAAAACGATATTTATTATACGTCTCTCCGCATGAATCACACAGTGTGGCCTAGAAGCAACTCTATAAAGAGTACATTTAACACCTCTGTGTGTATTTGACTCTACAAAAGTACATTTAATACCAGCTCAGTGTGTATTTGACTATATTAAGAGTGCATTTAACACCACATGTGTGTATTACACTCTATAAGAGTACATTTAACACCTCAGTGTATACTTGACTATATAAGAGTACAAATACATTTTGAGTATCGAGAGTGATGCCATCTTCTCAGTGGTTCCAGTGTCGTGACTCTCTCAGGAGAAATGCTCCATCACGCCACTAGGAGGAGTAGTTTCACACTTTATAGTGCTATCAAGTAGGGCTGAGCAATACACCCATATCTGTTGTGAGTGACTACTGCTGAGCAGAGGTTGTAATGTACATGATGCAGCCACACAGCCCGAAAGGGTTTCTACGCCCCTACGTCACACAGCCTGAAAGGGTTTCTACGTCCGTACGCCACACAGCCTGAAAGGGTTTCTACGTCTGTACGCCACACAGCCTGAAAGGGTTTCTACGTCCGTACGTCACACAGCCTGAAAGGGTTTCTACGTCCGTACGCCACACAGCCTGAAAGGGTTTCTACGTCCGTACGTCACACAGCCTGAAAGGGTTTCTACGTCCGTACGCCACACAGCCTGAAACTTAAAGGGTTAAATATTTTCACAACATCGAAATTGGCTGGTATTCAAGCAGTCGATTGCTATTCCACAGACAATTGCATCCGTCAACAAACAAGACATGGTGTTAATTCCTGAGTCTAACAGTGATCTCTTCCTACACTTGATGCTCTTTGGTAAACCGTCGTCCAACTCTCTGCGTAGGAGGAGTTGCTAGTTGGCACAGCTCGGAGTTCTGTCTAGCGACCGATTGGTGGGTGAACTCTGGCTGGAGGAAGATGGATACGAGCGCGCCACGCTCAAACACACTACTACTCACCCTTCTTTGGTACTTCTGAGCGTCATAGCGGATCTGCGTGAACTCCCGCAGTCCAAAAGAACCTCCAACAATCAGCAACTGAAATTACATAGAAAAGAGTTTCATCCCGTCATGGATCCATGCAAAGGTATGGAATTGTACAACACCCTATACTATATAGTAAAAAATATATTAGGTACATATAAATTATGTAAATCTTAGGTTAACAACAAAAGACTATTTTGAATTAAATAGAACCGTGACAATTATATTACAAGATAAAAGACATTTAAAATAATTTGTAATATCCTTTTTCTTTGTTTGTATCCTTTATTTACCCAGGCTAGCTTCTCTTTTTCAGAAACTCCCTGCTTCACATTCACACAGTTCCATTCACATCTAGGAGCTGCCCAGTACAACCACAGTCTGACACCGTTAACCACTAGGAGCTGCCCAGTACAACCACAGTCTGACACCGTTGACCACTAGGAGCTGCCCAGTACAACCACAGTCTGACCATGCACTAGGAGCTGCCCAGTACAACCACAGTCTGACACTGTAGTGTTGACCACTAGGAGCTGCCCAGTACAACCGCAGTCTGACACTATTGACCACTAGGAGCTGCCCAGTACAACCACAGTCTGACACTGTTGACCACTAGGAGCTGCCCAGTACAACCACAGTCTGACACTTGTTCTGACAACGCCTCTACTTCCTCAGGCGCCTAAGGAAGTTCCAAGTCAGTCAGAAGATCCTTAGGAACTTCTACTCATGTACAATAGAGAGCATCCTGACTGGCAACATCACCTCCTGGTTTGGGAATAGCACTGCACAAGACCGTAGCAGACTACAAAGAGTGACACGTTCAGCCGAACGCACAATTGGAGGGGGGCTTCCCACCCTCCAGAACATTTACAACAAGCGGTGCAGGGGGAAGGCTAAGAGAATCATCAAGGACTCCAGCCACCCGAACAACTGCCTCTTTGAACTGCTGCGGTCAGGCAAGCGATACCGGAGTCTTAAGGCGAGCACAGAAAAACTCAGAAGAAGCTTCTATCCCCAGGCCATCAGGCTGCTAAACGAACAATAAACACTATGCAACAACCATCAAATGCACACAGCACACACACCCACACACTCACTTAAACAAACAACAAATGGTAAATGGTAAATGGTAAAAAACACACTGCAGCACCCACTCTCCACACTTTAGATCACACAAACACACTTTATATTTATTGATAAAGGATTTGCACTACAACTCGTACATCTACTGTAAATTGTACCTAAATTGCACCTCATCCCATTTCTGCCTTGCACTATATAGTATTGTATATTATATGGTAACTCAGTTACATCTATTCTGCATCGAACATTGTACATATGTCTATACTGAACACTGTGACCTCATTTTTTTACTTCTAATTCACATGCTATACTATGTTATTTTATTTCATACTTATCTTGTCTTGCACAGTCTCTGGAGCGTAACAGTAAGAAGCATTTTGTATAAAAGTATTCTGTACTTCTGTATGACAACTATTAAAGAAACTTGAACTTGAAACACTGTTGACCACTAGGAGCTGCCCAGTACAACCACAGCCTGACACTGTTGGCCACTAGGAGCTGCCCAGTACAACCACAGCCTGACACTGTTGGCCACTAGGAGCTGCCCAGTACAACCAGTCTGACACTGTTGACCACTAGGAGCTGCCCAGTACAACCACAGCCTGACACTGTTGGCCACTAGGAGCTGCCCAGTACAACCACAGCCTGACACTGTTGGCCACTAGGAGCTGCCCAGTACAACCAGTCTGACACTGTTGACCACTAGGAGCTGCTTAGTACAACCACAGCCTGACACTGTTGGCCACTAGGAGCTGCCCAGTACAACCAGTCTGACACTGTTGACCACTAGGAGCTGCCCAGTACAACCACAGTCTGACACTGGTGACCACTAGGAGCTGCCCAGTAAAACCACAGTCTGACACCGTTGACCAGTAGGAGCTGCCCAGTACAACCACAGCCTGACACTGGTGACCACTAGGAGCTGCCCAGTACAACCACAGCCTGACACTGGTGACCACTAGGAGCTGCCCAGTACAACCAGTCTGACACCGTTGACCAGTAGGAGCTGCCCAGTACAACCACAGTCTGACACCGTTGACCAGTAGGAGCTGCCCAGTACAACCACAGCCTGACACTGGTGACCACTAGGAGCTGCCCAGTAAAACCACAGTCTGACACTGTTGACCACTAGGAGCTGCCCAGTACAACCACAGCCTGACACCGTTGACCACTGGGAACCAGCGACCTTCCGGTCACAAACCCTGTTCTCTAACCTTTAGGCCACCGCTTATTCATATGCACGTCTGCATATATATATTATATATATATATTGTTATACTGTCATCTGATAGTTGGGTCATATTGCCCTGTGTCACCATGACAACTATAACAAAGTATTGGACAAAGAGATCATAGGAATGTTATTTATTTATTTATTAGTTCGGGGCGACAGTGGCTCAAAGGGTAGAGCAGTCGTCTGGTAATCGGAAGGTTCCCGGTTCGATTCCCGCTCCTCCCGGGCAGCGTGTTGAAGTGTCCTTGAGCAAGACACTTAACCCCTAACTGCTCCCGGTGAGCAGGTCGGCACCTTGCATGGTTGTCTCCGCCGTCGGTGCGTGAATCTGTGAGTGAATGGGTGAATGTGAGAATCAAAATTGTAAAGCGATTTGGATGAAAGCTCAGAGCTCTGCTATATTAATGCACCATGTAGTTTATGTGTCAGTCAGGGACGATGCAAAAGAAAACGTTGTTTTCAAGTTACAACAACAAGATAGTGATACAGATGCATTTCATGTAGGATTTCTAGCCAAGGCTAATTTGCTGATTAATTAGGCTTTTCTACTTAAAAGTGGTCATTACATATCACCAATCATCATTACCAAAGGTACATTAGTTCAAATAAGCACATCATTAATAGTGACATTATTTACATACAATAATTACATCACATCAGTAATTTGACATGTGTTGTTGTGTATGTGTGCTGTGCATGTTCCCTGATTCATGGCAATATACCTGTATGTGCATATATGTTTATAGGTGTGTGTGTGTGTGTGTCCGTGTGCATGCATGCACGTACTGTAGTCTTATGCAGTATATCGTATGTATGTGTGTTTTTCTATGCGTGTCTGGTCCTCGTCATATGTCCATGTGTAGTGTACGTATGAGTGATCAGTGATCGCAGCAGGTTTGCTTTTGTTTCAGCCAGTGTTTCACCTTTTCATTCAACATTTTCAGATCAGTTTGTGTTTTTATTTCAGTTTTATGTTTTGAATAAACTACCGGTTGTTGCCACATATGAGATGCTATAATAACGTCCCGGGAACAATGAGAACTGTGTCTCTGGGGGACGATGCAAAACACATTTAGGGATGATGGTCCCTAGAGATGGTTGAGTCTGTACCAAGCCCAGAAATTAACACCGAAACGAAACCTAATCCACACGGGTGCAGCCAGCGTAATAATAATAATACATCAAATTTCGTATAGCGCTTTTCCTAATGCTCAAAGACACTTTACAGAACAAAAACAAACAATACAGTTTTAGTAGAGAACATTTTAAATAAAAAATATTACATAAAAAGGTGAGAGCGTAGGTTTCAGCTTCTGTTTGGAGGCTTGTAGAGACTAGAGCGTGGCCCCATTGACCCTGTAGAGACTAGAGCGTGGCCCCATTGACCTTGTAGAGACTAGAGCGTGGCCCCATTGACCCTGTAGAGACTAGAGCGTGGCCCCATTGACCTTGTAGAGACTAGAGCGTGGCCCCATTGACCCTGTAGAGACTAGAGCGTGGCCCCATTGACCTTGTAGAGACTAGAGCGTGGCCCCATTGACCTGTAGAGACTAGAGAGCGTGGCCCCATTGACCCTGTAGAGACGAGAGCGTGGCCCCATTGACCTGTAGAGACTAGAGAGCGTGGCCCCATTGACCCTGTAGAGACTAGAGCGTGGCCCCATTGACCTGTAGAGACTAGAGAGCGTGGCCCCATTGACCCTGTAGAGACTAGAGCGTGGCCCCATTGACCCTGTAGAGACTAGAGCGTGGCCCCATTGACCCTGTAGACTAGAGCGTGGCCCCATTGACCCTGTAGAGACTAGAGCGTGGCCCCATTGACCTGTAGAGACTAGAGAGCGTGGCCCCATTGACCCTGTAGAGACTAGAGCGTGGCCCCATTGACCCTGTAGAGACTAGAGCGTGGCCCCATTGACCCTGTAGACTAGAGTGTGGCCCCATTGACCCTGTAGAGACTAGAGCGTGGCCCCATTGACCTGTAGAGACTAGAGAGCGTGGCCCCATTGACCCTGTAGAGACTAGAGCGTGGCCCCATTGACCCTGTAGAGACTAGAGCGTGGCCCCATTGACCCTGTAGAGACTAGAGCGTGGCCCCATTGACCCTGTAGACTAGAGCGTGGCCCCATTGACCCTGTAGACTAGAGCGTGGCCCCATTGACCCTGTAGAGACTAGAGCGTGGCCCCATTGACCCTGTAGAGACTAGAGCGTGGCCCCATTGACCCTGTAGAGACTAGAGCGTGGCCCCATTGACCTTGTAGAGACTAGAGCGTGGCCCCATTGACCCTGTAGAGACTAGAGCGTGGCCCCATTGACCCTGTAGACTAGAGCGTGGCCCCATTGACCCTGTAGAGACTAGAGCGTGGCCCCATTGACCCTGTAGAGACTAGAGCGTGGCCCCATTGAGCTTGTAGAGACGAGAGCGTGGCCCCATTGACCCTGTAGAGACTAGAGCGTGGCCCCATTGACCTTGTAGAGACTAGAGCGTGGCCCCATTGACCTTGTAGAGACTAGAGCGTGGCCCCATTGAGCTTGTAGAGACGAGAGCGTGGCCCCATTGACCCTGTAGAGACTAGAGCGTGGCCCCATTGACCTTGTAGAGACAAGAGCGTGGCCCCATTGACCTTGTAGAGACTAGAGCGTGGCCCCATTGACTTTAATGTTAGGGCTAAACGTCTGAGCGGTGAGTATCCATCCAGTATGAATAACAGCATGGATTGAGAAAGGAACCCATTGACATCATTGGTAGACTATAGGAAATAGGGCTACGGGTCCAAAATGATGAACTTCAGCTTTAATGGTAAATGGTGCATTTATATAACAGCTTTTATCCAAAGCGCTTTACAATTTTGTTCCTCACATTCACTCACACACAGATGGCGCAAGGTGCCAACCTGCTCATCGGGAGCAGTTAGGGGTTTATAAGTGTCTTGACAGGACACTTCGACACGCTGCCTGGGAGGAGCGGGAAAGGGAATTGAACCGGGAACCTTGGGATTACCAGACGACTGCTCTCTTAACAAGTTACCTCCCGAATCACTGCCGTGCCGACCCCAACTTTAATTGATTAAAAATTGTATTAACAGATTGCAAAATTGGTACAATACAGTACGGCTAAATACATACAATTGTTAAGGGGATGCAGACCAGAGAAAGACTTTCGTCTTGTTTACATCAGGGTCCCCCATTTTCAATTCATCAGGACATTTATGACATACATAATGATGAGCACACAGTGACAGTGCCCAGAGTAGTGTTTTTTAACAGCATAACAGGTTAATATCTTCTTGTTTGTACTTTGTAGGTTATTCACACACTATTAAAATGAAGCTCATTTGGAAGTGAAAGATACAAATATGTTTCTAGTCACCTGACCTCATCAGCCACATGAGTGTTGGCAGTCTGGTTCCTAGCTTTGGGAGTCAGTTGTTTATGTTTAACGAATTATATATTATACGTCATTTACTTTCAACATGCATGGCTAGATTGCATGTAGCTCTTACAGGGTGACATGCAGCACGCATACAACGCCACTCAATCTATGGTTAGAAAATGTAACAAATGTTTGCTGCCGACTACCCAAGTATGTACTGTAGCTACTAGTACAGTAGTAATGTTAGCTAACCGTTACAGTGTTGTCATTTACATGTCTGAAACGTAGCACACGTAACTTACCAGCATGGGGACGCCATATCTGAGCGTTTTATTTTTCCGAAAGGCCCTCGAACTAAACATGACTCTTGTTGTCCAGCTCACAGCTCCATGTTATTGATTTAGCAGCTAGCTAGCGAGCTAACAGGTCACAGCTGGGACGTTTCCTGACTGGGTCCTCCTGCTAATCCTTCCGGAGTGCGTTGTACTCACATTCCGAGTTCCGCCCGCATATAGTCAATAACGAACAGCAACATGTTATTTCACAAGTAGGCGAATGGCAATTAAAAATCGATCTACAGTATATTAACGAGAAAAAAAACGTATGAGTTGTACTGTATTGTACCCATTCTGCAATCTGTTAAAGTTTTCAATCAATCAATCAACCAACAATAGTTTTATTTTATTTGTGTGTCTCTTCGGAGATTAGAGTATATTATCACCAGTTCTGGTTTGATTGATTGATTGACAATTCTGGTTGCAGAATGGGTACAGCTCAATACACACAATTGTTAAGGGGATGCAGACCAGAGAAATACTTTCGTCTTGTTTACATTAGGGTCCCCCATTTTCAATTCATCATATGACATACATGCCATACAGATACAGTAGTGTTACTGTACATCTCGACATTTATGACATACCAGATCTACAAATATACAGTACTGTTTATGAGTACAAAAAAAGTCTTAAAGGAGAGTATATACATTTGATGGGGAAGAAACTGTAAATTGGAGGTGGTTGGGGTGGGGGCCCGGGGTTGGGTAGGCGGGGTGGGGAAAGTGTACATTGGAGGGGGTTGGGTTTGGACATTTACAGGGGCCAGTTTCGAATTGCAGTCTCCCGTAGGTGCTCTTTTGAGAGTGGCTTTGTAGGTGGGTAGTGATTGGGTTTTAGGAGTAAGGTCAAGCAGTAGTCTGACCAGTTAGTTTTGTGATGTTTGTAATCTTGTTTTTAGTGCCTTTGAGGTGCTTTGGTACCATGAGGTGCAAGCATAGTCGTAGTACCCTTGAATGAGTGCTCCTGTTAGTCTTCAAGGTATTCTTGTTTACCAGAGAGGAGATCCGGTACAGGAATCTAGTTCGTTGGTTGACTTAGTTTTATTACATTGGATCCCATTTTGTCACAGGAAAGATTTGCCTGTGTCTTTTTGCATATCCCGCTTAAGTTACACATGCTAACACAGTCCCCCACATATGCATTTTACCCGAGAGGTCAGAGTGCACCCCTGGAGCAGTTTGGGGTTTCGGTGCCTTGCTCAAGAGCACGTAGGCAGATTACTTTTACTCTTAAAATCACTAATTATCGCGGTCGGTGGCGTAGCGGAGATTGCGCTCGTCACCAATGCAAGAGGCTGCGGTCTCGACTCCCGGAGTCAGCATTGCCTGCGGCTTGGGCCGGTCGTCATACTAACTTGTTTGGCTGAGTTAGCGGGAGGGAAGTCGTGGGTGGTAATCTGGCATTGTGGACAGAGCTACAGGTCAGGTCTGGGCGCCTGCTCAGCGAAAGGCAGGAAGTGGTGAAGGCAGCGTGACCTCCCACGCGTTACACTTCACCAATGAGAGTCCTCGCTGCCAGGTGAAAAGAGAGCCGCTGGCTGTCTCTGCATGTGTCGGAGGCAGTTCTTGTACACAGTGGTGCGTTCCTGAAATCAACTGGGATTGCACTCGCTATTTGCATATCAATAGCACCGGTCGTCAGGTGTGTTAAATACGACCGGCGCTATTGATATGCAAATAGCGAGTACTTATCTGGGCTTGCACGTAGTGCACCCCCGTCCCATGAAGAACGCATGCCTGCTTGTACCGACCAGTAGGGGGAACATGCGCACAACAACCAGGTAGGGGAGGGGGGGGATTGGCACAACGACTAAATTGGGATGGGGAGAAAAGCATAGAAAATCAGGCAGAGAAAAAGAGGATAAAAAAAAAAAATCACTAATTATCCAATTAATCTTACCTTTATTAATCCTGAGGAAAATTGCTGAGCATGCATGCTTTTTCAGAAACACCCGGCTACACAATTATCCCCAGGCCATCAGGCTGCTAAACGAACAATAAACACTATGCAACAACCATCAAATGCACACAGCACACACACCCACACACTTAAACAAACAACACACTGCAGCACCCACTCTCCACACTTTAGATCACACAAACACACTTTATATTTATTGATAAAGGTTTGCACTACAACTCGTACACCTACTGTAAATTGTACCTAAATTGCACCTCATCCTATTTCTGCCTTGCACTATATAGTATTGTATATTAGTACACTACACAGTATTGTATATTATATGGTAACTCAGTTACGTCTACTCTGCATCGAACATTGTACATATGTCTATACTGAACACTGTGACCTCTTTTTTTTTTACTTCTAATTTACATGCTATACTATGTTATTTTATTTCATACTTATCTTGTCTTGCACAGTCTCTGGAGCGTAACAGTAAGAAGCATTTTGTATAAAAGTATTCTGTACTTCTGTATGACAACTATTAAAGAAACTTGAAACTTGAAACTATAGCTCCACATCCAGTCCTCTGCGGTTGTTGAGGGACTTCCTGGACTTCCCTGCTGGTCCAAGGGATTTGAAACGGCAACCTTCTGGTCACGATCCCTCTCCTCTTACCATTAAAACCATTACTACTGCCTTTGAATTAGCATAACGCTTTCCACCCTGACCCTGTACTACGTCCCAATCAAGTTTTTCTGTCCCCGATCCAGATCCAAGTCATTTAATATTGAGTATCTGTCGATAGAGTCCTGATCAGATTTGTAGCCCGTGTTATGGAAAATATTATACGTTTCATCCTATTACATCATCTGTACGGCTTACTGGGCCTATTAGTGTGTACAGTGTACTAACTAGACAGCATGTTCATAGCTCAGTTAAATACAAATTATCTGTACAGCCATGACTAGTTAATATAGTTTAACTAGTGTACAGCTACTAGTCTTTTTTTTTTTTTTTTTACTTTATTGCCAACAGCAATACAATGACAGTACAGACGGGAAAAAAAGGGGGGGGAAATAATCAAATAAAGTAAAGATTTACAAATAACTAACCTTGATTGGGTCCCTCCTCCAAAACATTCCTGCCTACTCAAATATACCTACACATTTCCCTCTCTGTATATACATACCCATAATACACACTTGTACATTTCCCTCCATCCTGTCTCAAAGCAGTGTGTCCAAAGCCTACCCAAGATAGCTAGTAATTGACCTCCATCTCTTCTCAAAGGGTGACAGTCTTAACAACGACCAAGGCCCAAGACAGCTTGACTCTGGGAATGAATGAATGATTGAAAACTTTATTTAACAGATTGTAGAATGGGTACAATACAGTACGGCTCAATACACACAATTGTTAAGGGGATGCAGACCTGAGAAAGACGTTTGTCTTGTTTCCATCAGGGTCGCCCATTTTCAATTAATATAGACATTTATGACATACACAACATACATGACATTTATGGCATAGGGACATATAGGTATTTAGTACTGATACATTTGTGACAAACGGTATTCAAATATACAGTACTGTTACCCCTAGATCCTGACAGAGTATATACATACGGCAGGGGAGGGAATATATACATGCAGTGGGGAGGAGACTGTATTAGGAGGTGGTGGGGGTTTTGGGCATTTACGGTGGCCAGTTTCGAATTGCAGCCTCCCGTAGGTGCTCTTTAAGAGCGGTTTTGAATGTGGGTAGGGATTCACATTCCTTTACAGCTTTGGGTAGGGCGTTCCACATTGATGTGGCATAATTGCGAAACGTATTTAGTCCCTTGTTTGAGCCGAATCTGGGTTTAACATGATTTGTTGAGCTTCCTCTGGTGTAGTGGTTGTGGTATTCACTGACCTTTGGGAAGTATTTTGACATGTACATGGGTACCTTAGTCGTATAGTGTATCTTGTAGACCAGGCCCATTGCAAGTTGCTGTACTCTGTCGTCTACTCTAAGCCATCCTAGGTTGTCAAAGTGGGCAGGGGTGAGGTGGGTTCTGGGGGTAAGGTCAAGTAGTAGTCTGACCAGTTTGTTTTGTGATGTTTGTAATTTTGTTTTAAGCGCCTTTGAGGTGCTTTGGTACCATGAGGTGCACGCATAGTCGTAGTACCCTTGAATGAGTGCTCCTGCCAGAGTCTTCAGGGTATTCTTGTTTACCAGAGAGGAGATCCGGTACAAGAATCTAGTTCGTTGGTTGACTTTTTTATTACATTGGATGCCATTTTGTCACAGGAAAGATTTGCCTCTAGGATGGAACACAGGTAGGTAATTTCCTCTTTCCTTGTGACAATATTATCACCCACTGCAACTGAGAAGCCGTCGGTCTTGCCGAGTTTGTTATTTGAACCGAAGAGAATGGACTCTGTTTTGCCCATGTGGTATGATAGTTTGTTATCAGCGAGCCATATGCATATTTTGCCTAGTTCCGAGCTGAGGGTTTTTTCAACCTGCAACTTGTTCTTGTCAGAGACCAGCAGGGCTGAGTCGTCCGCAAACAGGAACAAGTTGCAGTCACAGGCTGACGACATGTCATTTGCATATATTAGGAAGAGTAGCGGTCCTAGTATGCTTCCTTGTGGAACACCACAGCTCACTGTGAGGGGGGGGGATAGAGTACCATTTACCTCTACCATCTGTTCTCTCCCCTCCAGGTAGGATTGCATCCAGCTCACTGATAAGCTATCAAAACCAATTGCTTTTAGCTTGTCAATCAGAATGGAGTGATTGACAGTGTCGAAGGCCTTTTGTAGGTCCAGCATGACCATGCCGCAGTATTTGCCCGCGTCCACCTCTTGTTTGATGTGGTCGTTCAAATAGAGGAGGCATGCGTCAGTGGAGTGGGACGTTCTGAAGCCAGATTGGAATTCGTAGATTAGATTTTTTTCCGCCAGGTACTTTTCGACCTGTTCGAAGACTATTTTCTCCATGACTTTCGAGATGGAGGTAAGAATAGAAACAGGGCGGTAGTTGCCTGGGTCTAATTTGCTGCCCTTTTTGTGCAGAGGGGTCACTCTCTCAAGTCCTCTTTTGAAGTCCTTGGGAACGTGTCCCTGTTTTATAGAGAGGTTTATTATGCGAGTGATGACTGGGGTGATGGCGGCTGCTGCGTCTCTGAGGAATTTGGAGGGGATGTTGTCATGGCCAGTGGCCTCGTTAGGTTGGAGGGCGCTCAATTTTTTGAGTACCTCATCGGTCGTTACCATTTCAAGTTTGAAGTCGTCTTTGTGGACCCCTAGGTTTTTGTAGTATGCTACTATGTGTTCTACCCCATAATGCCCTGAGTGGGAGGGTAGTTTGTTTACCAGTGTTGTGGCTATGTTTGTGAAGAAGCCTAGTTGATTATCGAGTAATTTCCAAAGTTCGCGGGGTTTGTTTTTGTTTTCCTCAGTTTTGTCGTTGATGAAATTTCTTTTTGCGGTTTTGACCATGGTGTTTACGTCATTTCTTAGTCTGTTTCTTTGAATTTTTAGTTCAACCACGTGGGCTTGGAGTTCACTGTTTGGGCTTTTGGAAAGCTCTGTCCGACTTTTATTAAGTTCAGAGCATTTTTCGTCTCTGGTTTTCATAGCGGCCAGTATTTTAGTGTGCATCCATGGCTCAGTGCGATTTTTAACCCTGGTGGTTCTTAGGGGTGCCATGTTGTTGAGTATTGCTGTGAATTTTGTTTTGAATCCAAGCCATGTTTCTTCAACCTGTGTACCACTGAGTTCATCTGACCAGTCCAAGCTCCCCAGTTCTAGGTTAAAGGCCTCTCTAGAGTAAGTTTTGAGGTATCTAGATGTGACTGTTTTGTGCGGGCTGGAGTAGGTTGCTGTCTGTTGGAGTATTGACTTGCTTCTGTCCTGAGCTTCACTGGCCACTAGCTTACCAAATATCACATCTTCATCTTCATTGTTGTCAGCTGAAACTGCTTGCTTGAGGATCTCAATTTCCTCTCTCTCAAGGTTTAGCCCTCTCTCCCAGGGCTTGCTCCTTTGCCGCCGGACCCCTTTTGCCTGACCACCCGGTGCGGGTGAGGGTGTGGATGTACGGTTACGGGACACTTGGGTTGGTGGGTCCTGTGCTGAGGATTCTGACGCCGCTGATTCCCCAAGGTCATCACTCTCTGGATCTTGTTCAGCAGTGTCAGCACAGCTGTCCGTCACTGGCATTGAATCATCTAGCTGGATGAAGGACATATAGGATCAGAATTATCTTCATTGACCAAGTACTGTATACACACAATGATTGTGCAGGTGACACCATTTCTGTGAACTGTAGGACACAGTACAAAGAGGTGATAATTAAGCAATAAACCACGAGAGGCAGTGGGTTACAGGGTATTTTACAACGGCTAGGGGGCGTTTTACCACGACGCGAAGCGGCGTATATAGTTTGTAGATATATATAGAAAATATATAGATTGGTATAAAATTCCAAATAGAATTTGGGTTATAGATAAACGTGTTTATCCAGTTGATTTTAAACATGTAATTAAGAGTAGAGACATTTAAGAAGTCAAGGCCACCACCACAGACAATAGTATTCATTATTAAGATATAAACGGTCTGCCAACTTTAGTGTATGTACAGTAAGTACGTTATTATATAGTCAATTTCCAAATATACACATACCTCCAGGGTGCTGTAGGCCTGACGAGGCAATACATGAGGCTTGAGGAAGTCTAGGTACTTCAGTATCCATGTCTGTCGCTGGGTTGGGTCTTCTGTCCCACTTCCACTGGGTTTGGGATGCGATAGCTTCCAGTATTGGGTGCGCAGGGACGCTGCATGCGTTACCACCTCTTCGACTGTGAAGCGTAATAACAGTGTTACGTTAATTCATGTACACTGAAAGTGGGCTGACAGAAACAAGACTGTACTTGCATAATATGTGTGTGTGTGTGTGTGTGTGTGTGTGTGTGTGTGTGTGTGCTAGCTAGCTAGCCGCTAACGTTACTCACCAGGGAGCTGCAATTCCTCCGCTATTTCCTTCCATTCTTTGTCCTTCTGTCCGCGGTCATGGTAACAACAGCTGGAGGACACACCGTACAGACAAGGCTTCTGTTGCCACAACTCAACGAGCCTCTCCTCTTTGTTACGATCATCCCACACAAGTTGCGTCCTTTTGCGAGGTGGCATTATTGCATTTGTTGTACGGTCGCACATTATCGTGCAGGTACGGTCGCACTCATATATATGCACTGATCACACGTCATCATGCTGCATTTCTATTGGTTGGTAGTTGACGCTGGTCGTAGGATATCAAGCACACCTCCAATGTACAGGCCCCCCCCCCCCCACCTACCCAACCTCCCCCAATGTACAGTTTTTACGTCAAATGTATATACTCTTTTCTGGACTCTTTTTGTATCAAAAACAGTACTGTATTTGCAAATCTGGTATGTCATAAATGTATAGATGTAGCAGTACTGTATCTGTATGTCATATATGTCCTGATGAATTGAAAATGGGGGACCCTGATGTAAACAAGACGAAAGTCTTTCTCTGGTCTGCATCCCCTTAACAATTGTGTGTATTGAGCTGTACTGTATTGTACCCATTCTGCAATCTGTTAATAAAGTTTTCAATCAATCAATCAAACGATTGGTCATCTTTCGTCTGGGAAGCCCCAGCAGACTTGGCGAGAGGCTAAAGGGAGAGCCGCGCGGGACATCAAGGTCACCAAGGACCCGACGGTTAGCTTGGCTGGCCCCGCCATGCCAGCTAGACTACCCGGGCCGAGGCCAGGACAAAAGGCACCCCCCCTCCCCCACAGTGGAGTACAATCAGACATATCTGTAAACAACCAGCCCCCCCCCCCCCCCCCCCCACATCGCGGGCTTTCACACAAAGGAATACAGACTCCAGCAAAGGACAAAGCATCACCCCCTCCCCCCTCCCCACCCACGGCACAAACAGCAACAACGCCCCCCCTCCCCCCACCACAGGACAGGACAAAAATGAACAGAGTTACCTCAAGTGTGACGACGTCAATCTGATTACCAGCAAAAATGGACTTCACATATTTCATCTTTGTAATGGGAATTATTAAAGGACAAACGATGAGCCGTTTACATTAATCATTCTGAGTCACGTTTGATAATGATAAGGTTTATTTAACAAATAATAATAGAAAAGTGATTAACAAATAATAATAGGAAAGTAATTTACAGATAATAATAGAAAGGTGATTTAAATAATATAGAAACGTAATTTCCACGTGGCCACGTTGAAAGGGCAGTCACAAAGCCAGAGGCAGGTATGTCACCATTAGCGTTTGGCTGAGGACTGACCCAGAACGCTGTCCACATGCCTGTCAAATACACAGTTGCCAGACATAACAATATATCAGATATGATGACTTAAGGTAAGCAGAATGGTTTTCTCAGAAACTAGAAACAGACAACAACTCTGTTATGACTAAGATGTTAAAGAGACATGCACACATTAACCAGTGTAATGGGAATCCTCTAACCTTGGGTTATGGCTGGGCTTTATAACAGAATACTCTGTGTGTCCTTTAAAGAGACACACACACATTACGCAGATCCTAGTGTAACAGTCTGTAAAATGATAAAACCATAATGACATGATAATATTTCCACGACATCTTCATACAAATAGCCTGAGACCTAAACTGGCTGAAATCAAACAGTTGTTTTTAAACGGTAAGGCTAACATATTGTGTTTCACAGAAACAAAATTAGACTCATCTGTACAGGATCCAGAGATTGAAATTGAAAACTACTCAATAGTCAGGAGGGATAGGAACCAGTATGGAGGTGGCGTCTGTGTGTATATACACAAGGATACCAAATACATCAACCGTACTGACCTTAACCATGATGAAATTGAAACTGTTTGGATTGAAATCTTATTAGACAGGGCGAAACCAGTACTAGTAGGCACAATCTATAGACCACCAGAACAGAGTGGCTTTTATGACACACTTGATGGGTGTTTAGCTGGGGTGGAGGGGGTAGAAACTATTCTTATTGGGGACTGGAACACGGATATGCTGCTTAAATCAGCACCCGTCTTCAAGGCCTTCAGTAGATTTTCTGATCTGCACGGTTTCAGCCAGCTAATCACCCAACCCACAAGGGTATGCGATTCGACACAAACCACCATTGACCTCATTTTGACCTCTGACAAGTCAATGACCTCCAATAAAGGGGTGATAGCATGCAGGTTAAGTGATCATTACAAACTCAGCAAGACCGACGGCTTCTCAGTTACAGTGGGTGACAATATTGTCACAAGGAAAGATGAAATTACCTACCTGGGTTCCATCCTAGAGGCTAATCTTTCCTGTGACAAAATGGCATCCAATGTAATAAAAAAAAGTCAACCAACGAACCCGATTCTTGTACCGGATCTCCTCTCTGGTAAACAAGAATACCCTGAAGACTCTGGCAGGAGCACTCATTCAAGGGTACTACGACTATGCTTGCACCTCATGGTACCAAAGCACCTCAAAGGCACTAAAAACCAAATTACAAACATCTCAAAACAAACTAGTCAGACTACTGCTTGACCTGACTCCTAGAACCCACCTCACCCCTGCCCACTTTGACAACCTAGGATGGCTTAGAGTAGACGACAGAGTACAGCAACTTGCAATGGGCCTGGTCTACAAGATACACTACACGACCAAGGTACCCATGTACATGTCAAAATACTTCCCAAAGGTCAGTGAATACCATGATCACAACACCAGAGGGAGCTCCACAAATCATGTTAAACCCAGATTCGGCTCAAACAAGTGACTAAACACGTTTCGCAATTATGCCACATCAATGTGGAACGCCCTACCCAAAGCTGTAAAGGAATGTGAATCACTACCCACTTTCAAAAACACTCAAAGAACACCTACGGGAGACTGCATTTCGAAACTGGCCCCTACAAATGTCCTAACCCAGTTGTACAGTAAAAAAGAAAGCATGGCTTTGTCAGTATTCCAGTGTACAGTGTCCCCCCCACCCACCCAACCCCACCCCACCTACCCAACCTCCTCTAATGTACAGTTTCTACGTCAAATGTGTATACACTCTTTTTCTGGACACTTTTTGTATCACAAACAGTACTATATTTGCAAATCTGGTATGTCATAAATGTATAGATGTAGCAGTACTGTCTATCTGTATGTCGTGTGTGTCATATGTTATGATGAATTGAAAATGGGGGACCCTGATGTAAACAAGACGAAAGTCTTTCTCTGGTCTGCATCCCCTTAACAATTGTATGTATTGAGCTGTACTGTACTGTACCCATTCTGCAATCTGTTAATAAACTTTTCAATCAATCAATCAATAGATGTAGCAGTACTGTATCTGTATGTCATGTATGTCATATATGTCCTGATGAATTGAAAATGGGGGACCCTGATGTAAACAAGACGAAAGTCTTTCTCTGGTCTGCATCCCCTTAACAATTGTGTGTATTGAGCTGTACTGTATTGTACCCATTCTGCAATCTGTTAATAAAGTTTTCAATCAATCAATCAAACGATTGGTCATCTTTCGTCTGGGAAGCCCCAGCAGACTTGGCGAGAGGCTAAAGGGAGAGCCGCGCGGGACATCAAGGTCACCAAGGACCCGACGGTTAGCTTGGCTGGCCCCGCCATGCCAGCTAGACTACCCGGGCCGAGGCCAGGACAAAAGGCACCCCCCCTCCCCCACAGTGGAGTACAATCAGACATATCTGTAAACAACCAGCCCCCCCCCCCCCCCCACATTGCGGGCTTTCACACAAAGGAATACAGACTCCAGCAAAGGACAAAGCATCACCCCCTCCCCCCCTCCCCACCCACGGCACAAACAGCAACAACGCCCCCCCTCCCCCCACCACAGGACAGGACAAAAATGAACAGAGTTACCTCAAGTGTGACGACGTCAATCTGATTACCAGCAAAAATGGACTTCACATATTTCATCTTCATACAAATAGCCTGAGACCTAAACTGGCTGAAATCAAACAGTTGTTTTTAAACGGTAAGGCTAACATATTGTGTTTCACAGAAACAAAATTAGACTCATCTGTACAGGATCCAGAGATTGAAATTGAAAACTACTCAATAGTCAGGAGGGATAGGAACCAGTATGGAGGTGGCGTCTGTGTGTATATACACAAGGATACCAAATACATCAACCGTACTGACCTTAACCATGATGAAATTGAAACTGTTTGGATTGAAATCTTATTAGACAGGGCGAAACCAGTACTAGTAGGCACAATCTATAGACCACCAGAACAGAGTGGCTTTTATGACACACTTGATGGGTGTTTAGCTGGGGTGGAGGGGGTAGAAACAATTCTTATTGGGGACTGGAACACGGATATGCTGCTTAAATCAGCACCCGTCTTCAAGGCCTTCAGTAGATTTTCTGATCTGCACGGTTTCAGCCAGCTAATCACCCAACCCACAAGGGTATGCGATTCGACACAAACCACCATTGACCTCATTTTGACCTCTGACAAGTCAATGATCTCCAATAAAGGGGTGATAGCATGCGGGTTAAGTGATCATTATATGATTTTCTGTACCCGCAAAAAGCTAAAACAGAAGGCCGGCTGTCACAAAACAGTCACATCTAGAGACCGCAAAACTTACTCTAGAGAGGCCTTTAACCTAGAACTGGGGAGCTTGGACTGGTCAGATGAACTCAGTGGTACACAGGTTGAAGAAACATGGCTTGGATTCAAAACCAAATTCACAGCAATACTCAACAACATGGCACCGATAAGAACCACCAGGGTTAAAAATCGCGCTGAGGCATGGATGCACACTGAAATACTGGCCGCTATGAAAACCAGAGACAAAAAATGCTCTGAACTTCATAAAAGTCAGACAAAGCTTTCCAAAAGCTCAAACAGTGAACTCCAAGCCCACGTGGTTGAACTAAAAATCCAAAGAAACAGACTAAGAAATGACGTAAACACCATGATCAGAACCGCAAAAAGAAATTTCATCAACGACAAAACTGAGGAAAACAAAAACAAACCCTGCGAACTTTGGAAATTACTCAATAATCAACTAGGCTGCAGTAAAAAACTTAAAACCAGATTCTCAAACATAAACATAAAGACGGACAACACGCTCATCACAGACAAGCTGGATGTAGCCAATTACTTAAACATCTTCTTCACAAACATAGCCACAACACTGGTAAACAAACTACCCTCCCACTCAGGGCATTATGGGGTAGAACACATAGTAGCATACTACAAAAACCTAGGGGTCCACAATGACGACTTCAAACTTGAAATGGTAACAACCGATGAGGTACTCAAAAAATTGAGCGCCCTCCAACCTAACAAGGCCACTGGCCATGACAACATCCCCTCCAAATTCCTCAGAGACGCAGCAGCCGCCATCACCCCAGTCATCACACACATAATAAACCTCTCTATAAAACAGGGGCTCGTCCCCAAGGACTTCAAAATTGCGAGAGTGACCCCTCTACACAAAAAGGGCAGCAAATTAGACCCAGGCAACTACCGCCCTGTTTCTATTCTTACCTCCATCTCGAAAGTCATGGAGAAAATAGTCTACGAACAGGTCGAAAAGTACCTGGCGGAAAAAAAATCTAATCTACGAATTCCAATCTGGCTTCAGAACGTCCCACTCCACTGACACATGCCTCCTCTATTTGAACGACCACATCAAACAAGAGGTGGACGCGGGCAAATACTGCGGCATGGTCATGCTGGACCTACAAAAGGCCTTCGACACTGTCAATCACTCCATTCTAATGGACAAGATAAAAGCAATTGGTTTTGATAGCTTATCAGTGAGCTGGATGCAATCCTACCTGGAGGGGAGAGAACAGATGGTAGAGGTAAACGGTACTCTATCCCCCCCCCTCACAGTGAGCTGTGGTGTTCCACAAGGAAGCATACTAGGACCGCTACTCTTCCTAATTTATGCAAATGACATGTCGTCAGCCTGTGACTGCAACTTGTTCCTGTTTGCGGACGACTCAGCCCTGCTGGTCTCTGACAAGAACAAATTGCAGGTTGAAAAAACCCTCAGCACGGAACTAGGCAAAATCTGCATATGGCTCGCTGATAACAAACTATCATTACACATGGGCAAAACAGAGTCCATTCTCTTCGGTTCAAATAACAAACTCAGCAAGACCGACGGATTCTCAGTTACAGTGGGTGACAATATTGTCACAAGGAAAGACGAAATTACCTACCTGGGTTCCATCCTAGAGGCAAATCTTTCCTGTGACAAAATGGCATCCAATGTAATAAAAAAAGTCAACCAACGAACTAGATTCTTGTACCGGATCTCCTCTCTGGTAAACAAGAATACCCTGAAGACTCTGGCAGGAGCACTCATTCAAGGGTACTATGACTATGCGTGCACCTCATGGTACCAAAGCACCTCAAAGGCGCTTAAAACAAAATTACAAACATCACAAAACAAACTGGTCAGACTACTACTTGACCTGAACCCCAGAACCCACCTCACCCCTGCCCACTTTGCCAACCTAGGATGGCTTAGAGTAGACGACAGAGTACAGCAACTTGCAATGGGCCTGGTCTACAAGATACACTATACGACCGGGGTGCCCATGTACATGTCAAAATACTTCCCAAAGGTCAGTGAATACCACAACCACTACACCAGAGGAAGCTCAACAAATCATGTTAAACCCAGATTCGGCTCAAACAAGGGACTAAACACGTTTCGCAATTATGCCACAACAATGTGGAACGCCCTACCCAAAGCTGTAAAGGAATGTGAATCCCTGCCCACATTCAAAACCGCTCTTAAAGAGCACCTACGGGAGGCTGCAATTCGAAACTGGCCACCGTAAATGCCCAAAACCCCCACCACCTCCTAATAGACAGTCTCCTCCCCACCGCATGTATATATTCCCTCCCCGCTGTATGTATATTTCCCTCCCACCCCCTCCTAATGTACAGTCCCCTCCCCATCATATGTATATACTCTGTCAGGATCTAGGGGTAACAGTACTGTATATTTGAATACCGCTTGTCACAAATGTATCAGTACTAAATACCTATATGTCCCAATGCCATAAATGTCATGTATGTTGTGTATGTCATAAATGTCTATATGAATTGAAAATGGGGGACCCTGATGGAAACAAGACAAACGTCTTTCTCAGGTCTGCATCCCCTTAACAATTGTATGTATTGAGCCGTACTGTATTGTACCCATTCTGCAATCTGTTAAATAAAGTTTTCATTCATTCATTCATGGCCGAAAATCGCAGTCTTGTGTGAGCCACGACAAAACCCCTAAACCCATCTTTGTTTTACATTTTTCATCTTTGTTTTCATTTGTCATTCCCAGCTGGTAAGTCTGACCAGAGCTCTCTCTCACTTTCTGGTCAGACGCTCGTGTTACACTCGTCTCTGAATGTAAACCGAGGATACTTTTCTGTGGCCACAGAAATAAAACTATGTTCTTTTGATACAATTTGACTAATCTGAATTTCTACAGTTCACTGTCTTGGCTCCTTTAAAAGAAATTCCACAACACATGGCAAATGGACTGCATTTATATCCTGTATATAATACTGTATACACAGTATTTTTACTGCTGTGAAGCACTTTGAGCTGCAATTCTTGTATGAACGGTGCTATACAAATAGTTTATTATTATTATTACTACTGTAGCACTTCTGTCCAAAAGTGCTTTTCACCCATTGACTCACCCATTCACTCACACACCAACGGCAGAGGCGACCAAGCAAGGTGCCAACCTGCTCATCCTGGGAGCAGTTAGGGGTTAAGGATTTTGCTCAAGGACACTTCGACCCACTGCCAGGAGGAGCCAGAGTCGAACCGGGAACCTTCCGATTACCAGACGACCACTCTTAAGCCACATAGCAGCACAGAGCACACTTCAAGTATATTAAAGTTAGTCAAACAATTTCAATGTAGGTAAGATATGCTTGGTAAATTAATAGTTCAGCTTAAAGAAAAATAAATAGCTTACATCACAGCTTTAACAAAAAAAGGATATGAATTTGATCTGTCCAATCCGATCGGGACATCCCTAAATACATCCATGGTTATTTGCTGATTTCTGTGGATATGTTGGCATGTATATAGAAATTCCTGAGCTTGGACATTTTATTGCATTATGTTGTTTTTTTATCTGATTCTATCTCTATTTGCCAAACATTTTTCTGTAGCTCTGTTCATGACAACTGCCCCTGGGGGCTAATCGTGACCTCATCTCATCATGATATTCTGCTACTAAAACTGGAAAGGTATGTGCTGCCAAGCCCTGGCAGCACATCACCCCCACCCTCATCCACTGGCTTCCAGTCAAGTTCTGCATCACCTTCAAACTCCTGCTCCTCACCTACAAATCCCTCCATGCCCTCGCCCCCCGATACCTGTCTGATCTCCTCCACCAGTACACTCCTCTGATCTAGGTCTCCTCTCCATCCATCGCACCAGGTTAGACTTTTGGGGACAGAGCCTTCAGCGTGGCGTCCCCTACCCCCTGGAACTCTCTCCCCCCCGAAATCCGCAACGCCCCAACCCTGGACACCTTCAAATCCGCTCTAAAAACACACCTCTTCACTAAGGATTTTCCCCATCAGTTAGTTTAGATTAGGTCCATTATCCCTTACCTTCCCTCATCCCCCCTTCCCCCCCTATTTTCCTTGCCCTATTTTTGTCCTGATTGTGAAGCGACCTTGGGTTCTATGAAAGGCGCTATATAAATTTGATCTATTATTATTATTATTAGAGTAGGGCTCAAATGGTTAAAGAGTTACTTAGAACAAAGACAACAGTTTGTGCAGTTGGGGGAGTACAGGTCCACTCAGTCAAACATAATCTGTGGTGTGCCGCAAGGGTCAATTCTGGGCCCGAAACGATTCATACTGTATATAAATGATATAGGTAATGGGTCTAAAATATTGAAAAATGTAATTTTTGCTGACGATACAAATGTCTTCTGTGAGGGAGAGAACCTCCAAATGCTTTTAAAGAATGTCGCAGCTGAGCCGTATAAGCTGAAAGTTTGGTTTGATGTAAATAAATTATCATTAAATATAAAAAATATATATATATTCATGATAGCTAGCGAGCTAACAGGTCACAGCTGGGACGTTTCCTGACTGGGTCCTCCTGCAAATCCTTCCAGAGTGCGTTGTACTCACAATCAGAGTTCCGCCCGCATATAGTCAATAACGAACAGCAACATGTTATTTTTATTTCACAAGTAGGCGAATGGCAATTAAAAAATCTATCTACAGTATATTAACGAGAAAAAAAACATAAGAGTTGTAACAATAGTTTTTATTTGATTTGTGTGTGTCTTCAGAGATTAGAGTATATTATCACCAGTTCTGGTTTCAAGAGCACTTCAACAGTAGTAGTTGTTGTTGTTGTTGAGGGACTTCCTGGACTTCCCTGCTGGTCCAAGGGATTACATCACAGGATTACAAACGGCAACCTTCTGGTCACAATCCCTCTCCTCTTACCATTAATACCATTACTACTGCCTTTGAATTAGCATAACGCTTTCCACCGTGACCCTGTACTACGTCCCAATCAAGTTTTTCTGCCCCCGATCCAGATCCAAGTCATTTAATATTGAGTATCTGTCGATCAGATTTGTAACCCGTGTTATGGAAAATATTATACGTTTCATCCTATTACATCATCTGTACAGCTTACTGGGCCTATTAGTGTGTACAGTGTACCAACTAGACAGCATGTTCATAGCTCTGTTAAATACATATTCTCTGTACAGACATGACTAGTTAATATAGTTTAACTAGTGTACAGCTACTCAGACACTACTAGGGTGACAGTCTTAACAACGACCAAGGCCCAGGACAGCTTGACTCTGGGAGTAGGTTGCCGTCTGTTGGAGTATTGACTTGCTTCTGTCCTGAGCTTCATACAACATCCTCATGATGGACCGTCTCACTCGCATTCCCTCAGCAGGATCCGTTACGTGACGCATCTCACTGCCCACCAGCTTACCAAATATCACATCTTCATCGTCATTGTTGTCAAACTGTGAAACTGCTTGCTTGAGGATCTCAATTTTCTCTCTCTCAAGGTTTAGTCCTCTCTCCCTGGTCTCGCTCCTTTGCCGCCGGACCCCTTTTGCCTGACCACCCGCCGGTGAGGGTGTGGATGTACGGTTACGGGACACTTGGGTTGGTGGGTCCTGTGCTGAGGATTCTGACGCCGCTGAGTCATCACTCTCATCACTGGAGAGGTCATCACTCTCATCACTGGAGAGGTCATCACTCTCTGGATCTTGTTCAGCAGTGTCAGCACAGCTGTCAGTCACTGGCATTGAATCATCTAGCTGGACGAAGGACAAGGACATATAGGATCAGATTTATCTTTATTGACCAAGTACTGTATACACACACAACAATGATTGTGCAGGTGACACCATTTCTGTGAACTGTAGGACACAGTACAAAGAGGTGATAATTAAGCAATAGACCACGAGAGGCAGTGGGTTACAGGGTATTTTACAACGGCTAGGGGGGGGGGGGGGGTGTTTTACCACGACGTGAAGCGGAGTATATAGTTTGTAGATATATATAGAAAATATATAGTTTGGTATAAAATTCCAAATAGAATTTGGGTTACAGAGAAACGTGTTTATCCAGTTGATTTTAAACGTGTAATTAAGAGTAGAGACATTTAAGAAGTCAAGACCACCACCACAGACAATAGTATTCATTATTAAGAAATAAACGGTCTGCCAACTTTAGTGTATGTACAGTAAGTACGTTATTATATTGTCAATTTCCAAATATACACATACCTCCAGGGTGCTGTAGGCCTGACGAGGCAATACATGAGGCTCGAGGAAGTCTAGGTACTTCAGTATCCATGTCTGTCGCTGGGTTGGGTCTTCTGTTCCACTTCCACTGGGGTTGGGATGCGATAGCTTCCAGTATTGGGTGCGCAGGGACGCTGCATGCGTTACCACCTGTTCGACTGTGAAGCGTAATAACAGTGTTACGTTAATTCATGTACACTGAAAGTGGGCTGACAGAAACAAGACTGTACTTGCATAATCAGTGTGTGTGTGTGTGCTAGCTAGCTAGCCGCTAACGTTACTCACCCGGGAGCTGCAATTCCTCCGCTATTTCCTTCCATTCTTTGTCCTTCTGTCCGCGGTCATGGTAACAGCTGGAGGACACGTCGTACAGACGAGGCTTCTGTTGCCACAACTCAACGAGCCTCTCCTCTTTGTTACGATCCCACACAAGTTGCTTCCTTTTGCGAGGTGGCATTATTGCATTTGTACGGTCGCACATTATCGGGCATGTACGGTCGCACTGATAACACGTCATCATGCCACCGCAACACTTCCGGGATTCTGAAATCGGGGAGGAGATTGGGGGGGGGGGGGGGGGCAAATGAATGAATGTGGATGAGAGCCTTGACATAAGTGATTGCAGATACGGCTGTGGGGCGTGCTAGAGACATGATCGAATAGACTTGTATGCACCTGAATCTCCTGAACACGGCGCGAGACATTCCTAATCGATCAGAACTAAATTGGCAGGGAAAAAGACCGTTTTTAAGCATCGATTCCCCATGCACATGCGCAGATTGGCCACGGAGTGTGACACAACGCACATCCACCCTGGAATGTTCCATTAGAGGGGGTGTTGTGAGAATGATAAGATAGAATTAAATATGGGCGGCTACGTGGCGTAGTGGGCAAGGCGCTCGCCACGAATGACGGAGACGCTGGGCTTGCCTGTTCGAGCCCAGCGCTCCACATTGCTTTCAGTTTAGCTGGTTGTTCATACTAATACACATTGGCCGTATTAGGGGGTGGGAAACTGATGGGTGGGGATCGGGCGTTGTGGACAGCGACTCCTACAGGTCGGTTGGTGCGCCTGCGCAGTAGAATCAGGAAGTGTCGGGGGCAGCGTGAGCCTCCCACGCGTTACTCCTCGCCACTGAGAGATCGAGCTGCGCAGGTGAAAAGATGCGACTGCTGTTACCTCAAGTACCGGAGGGGACTTGTGCTATGTATGACTTAGTCCACATTGCAGCCGGCTTGTGGGAGGCAAGAAACAGCGTCCGTGACAGGGGAGGGTTGAATTGGATGATACGAAATTGGGATGGGAGAAAATATAGAAAATGGGAGAAAAAGTGGATAAAAAAAAATATATATATAGAATTAAATATACAGTAAAAGGAATACAGTACAAATATACAGAAGTCTACATTAAGTGTAATATTGCACAGTGTTGTGCATTTATAATCAGTAGCTTAGGCTACATAGTAGGCTAATGACAGCCTATTCTAGTCTAGCAGGTGCTGGTATAGACTAGTAATGTTGATTTTCAGTCATCTATGTATATCTAGGCAAAAAATTTCATATATGTCATGTATGTCATATATTATACGTCTATACCAGCACCTGCTAGACTAGAATAGGCTGTCATTAGCCTACTATGTAGCCTAAGCTACTGATTATAAATGCACAACACTGTGCAATATTACACTTACTGTAGACTTCTGTATATTTGTACTGTATTCCTTTTACTGTATATTTAATTCTATCTTATCATTCTCACAACACAACACCCCCTCTAATGGAACATTCCAGGGTGGATGTTCGTTGCGTCACACTCCGTGGCCAATCTGCGCATGTGCATGGGGAATCGATGCTTAAAAACGGTATTTTTCGCTGCCGATTTAGTTCTGATCGATTAGGAATGTCTCGTGCCGTGTTCAGGAGATTCAGGCGCATACAAGTCTATTCGATCATGTCTCTAGCACCCCCACAGCCGTATCTGCAATCACTTAATGTCAAGGCTCTCATCCACATTCATTCATTTGCCCCCCCCCCCCCCCCCCCCCGCAATCTCCTCCCCGATTTCAATGTAACGCGGAAGTGTAGTGGTCTATTGGTTGGTAGTTGACGCTGGTCGTAGGATATCAAGCACTGTCGGATATTTGTCGCAGGCATCTTTGATCGCAAGACTTGCACGTCGGTCATCTTTGAACCTCTCACTGTGCGACGTACGACCAGCGTCTTGGTGCCACGACTGGCCGAAAATCGCACAGTCTTGTGTGAGACACGACAAAACCCGTAAACCCATCTTTGTTTTACATTTTTCATCTTTGTTTTCATTTGTCATTCCCAGCTGGTATAATTGTTGTAAGTCTGACCAGAGCTCTCTCTCTCACTTTCTGGTCAGACGCTCGTGTTACACTCGTCTCTGAATGTAAACCGAGGATACTTTTCTGTGGCCACAGAAATAAAACTGTTTTTTTTATACAATTTGACTCATCTGCATTTCTACAGTTCACTGTCTTGGCTCCTTTAAAAGAAATTCCACAACACATGGCAAATGGACTGCATTTATATCCTGTATAATTACATAATACTGTATACACAGTCTTTTTACTGCTGTGAAGCACTTTGAGCTGCAATTCTTGTATGAAAGGTGCTATACAAATAGTTTATTATTATTATTACTACTGTAGCACTTCTGTCCAAAAGTGCTTTTCACCCATTGACTCACCCATTCACTCACACACCAACGGCAGAGGCGACCAAGCAAGGTGCCAACCTGCTCATCCTGGGAGCAGTTAGGGGTTAAGGATTTTGCTCAAGGACACTTCGACCCACTGCCAGGAGGAGCCAGAGTCGAACCGGGAACCTTCTGATTACCAGACGACCACTCTTAAGCCACATAGCAGCACAGAGCACACTTCAAGTATATTAAAGTTAGTAAAACAATTTCAATGTAGGTAAGATATGCTTGGTAAATTAATAGTTCAGCTTAAAGAAAAAATAAATAGCTTACATCACAGCTTTAACAAAAAAATGATATGAATTTGATCTGTCCAATCCGATCGGGACATCCCTAAATACATCCATGGTTATTTGCTGATTTCTGTGGATATGTTGGCATGTATATAGAAATTCCTGAGCTTGGACATTTTATTGCATTATGTTTTTTTTTTATTCGATTCTATCTCTATTTGCCAAAAAAAATGCTGTAGCTCTGTTCATGACAACTGCCCCGTGACCTCATCTCGTGACCTCATCTCATCAACATCAATCTAGACGTTTCTCAATTCTTTTTTTGGTCTGAACTTGCGGTTGCCATGGTACCCGGTCTGCTCGAAGAGTTTTAAGACCCCGCGGGCCGCCAGGGGCCCCATACTGAGCCTAATGTGAGGTCGGGGGTGTGAGGCAGGCGGTGGGAGCCGTTTATCTCGGTCCTTGAAGGAATCTCTGACACGGCAAACAGCTAGTAAGGAGAGGAAAGGATTGCAATTTTTTTCCTTTATTACAATTTCCATCTTTCTCTTTTTTTCAATCAGGTGAAGAAAAATACTTTTTTTTTTCTTTTTTTTCGTTCTGTATAATAAAATATGTTAACTTTATTCATTTTATGAAGAAAACAATGACAACAAGAAAATAAAAACTGAAACAAACGTATTACTCTCCCTCCTTGGAACCTTCGGAGAGTCGCTGCGTTGCAGAGGGGAAGCGGAGACAACGGACGCGCGGCGTGAGGGAGTGCTGGGGGGGGGCGGGGCTAGAGCGAAGAGGTGGGAGGAGTCTAAAGACGGATGTGTCGTTTTCCCGCACATCCCCCGCGTGTCTCGTTAGGAACGACAACACAAATCCTGTGTTACTTTCAACACAAATTCGGGTTGAAGGTTTGCTAGCGACGTAATCAATTTACCCGACGGAAAGAGCCCTCAGGTAAACCGCGTGTTGGGAGCAGAAAGAGTGCAAAACAGAGGGCTCTTTTTCTAGTTATCCACGTGAGTTTTCAGCCCATCACTCACGAAGGAATAGAACAAATCGACACAAAAAATACTTGCGTCAAGAAAAATGACACAAATTTCGCCTTTTCCCCTCGAAGAGACCCACGCATGTTTAAAAAGAAACGACACATCCGTTTCTCGAGAGACGAGGAGGAGAGACAGAGGATTATGACAGTAAAAAGATAAGGCCAGACGTACAAAAACACGTTTGAGCGTAGTAGTAGTAGTAGTAGGGCAAGTCTGCGGTGCTGGGGGCAGTAAGGGGGAGGAGGGGAAGTAGGAGGAGTCAAACTGGCAGCGGTGGAGGAGAGAGCGAGTAGGCTGGTGGGCGTGGTCCCGGGTCAGGACTGACAGGGAGGGGGGGGCTGGGGGGGGGGCAGAGTGTTCAGAGGTCACTCTCTCCGTACAGAGCGGTGGAGAACGACATGTAGTCGAGGGCGTCGGGCGCGGCGTCCGGCCCGGTGTAGGGAGCCATGCGGGCGATGCAGTACTCCGCCTGGTCGGGGGGCAGCTCCCGACGGAGCTCGTCCGCTAGGATGTAGTTCTGGTGGGAGAAAGAGAGAAACACGTGCTCTTAATAATA
This sequence comes from Notolepis coatsorum, assembly GCF_963971535.1. NCBI lineage: Eukaryota > Metazoa > Chordata > Actinopteri > Aulopiformes > Paralepididae > Notolepis > Notolepis coatsorum. The sequence goes on along the minus strand of NC_140167.1, from coordinate 12,373,316 downwards.
AAACATAAACAGCTGTCGCTGTGAGACTGTGACTTTAGCTTGTGATTTTCTCATTATGTAAGAACGTTGTGTTTGTTTTGCGAGTTTGTGACTTTTACTTTGTGGCTAAGGTATATTTTTTGGTGAAATGTAAATAAAAAAAATGTTATCCTCTCATTAACACATTCCCCGCCAAGAACAAGTTTACTCATTATTGGCCACCAATCGAATAACGCCAATAATGAGTTTACTCGTTTTTGGGATCGTTATATAGTTTATTCGCTATATCTATTCATAATTCATAGCTGCAGCCTCTGGTATAGTCTTCAGACCCTGTCTGAGCTGGCAGACGGTCAACACCGCCCTCTACTGCCAGGCGGAGCTATTGCATCTCATTGAAAATGGGATTGTGTCTTTTAGGAGGCGATCTGAGCAGGGCGGGCCGGGTTTAAATATTCAGGCGAGCCACTTCTATACAACGATGGCATCAGTAACTCCGCCCGCCCGCCCGTCATTGTGAAACGGTCGGTAGTGTTCAAGCATTATTTGGAATTGCAATAAGATATTTGGATTATCTCTTTTGCATTACATCAGATACAAGGTAAGAACATCATATATGAATTTGATCATTGATCTGACATTTATTTCTACCCCGATCACAGCTATCTGTGTCTAGGTGTATGTGCTTATTACCGTTGACTGCGGTGGGGGGGGGGGGGGGGGGTCCTACGACGGTCATTTCTTGTATGGACGAGGAGACATAATAGTAATAATCTAGCGTTGATTTCGGGATGATTAGGTAATCAGCCGAAAAATTACAACGTGATGACTGGATTACTGAAAAACACCCAAACCATACTCTATTCAAAACGGTATCAAACGGAAATGTACGGATGAAAAAACAATCCGTCTCTGCAATGTTGACTAGAAGCAGCCAACGGCGTTATTAGACCCATAGATATAATATAAGATATATTTTAAGCACTCGCAAATGTCACAGTCTAAAACTATATCCATTGAATAAAGACCTGGCAATGAATGGGGTATCAGCGCCCCCTGCTGTGGCGGTCAATGTGTTAAAGGTGCTATCTATAGATAACATGTTTATGTGGAGTAAACATTAAAAAAAAAAAATGAATCCACAAGAGTTTTCAGAAAGGTGCGGAATAAAAGTATTCCCCCCAAGAAATTATTAATTCATTAATTGATCATTTAAAATATGTTGGCTGGTCCAAAATGAACATTGTGGTTTACATGTTGCATGCATGTAGCCCCTCCCTACTTCCCATTTCCCCCACGTGGGACGCGCCTGATTGGATAAATGACATGCTGGTGGTTTAGTGGCTGAATGTTATCTATAGCAGTGGTTCTCAACTGGTCTAGCCTCGGGACCCAACATTTTCCTTAGTCATTAAGTCGCAACCCAAAATGTTGAACCACTATGATTCATGTAAAAAAAGAAAATTTGCAGTAATACGCAATCTTTCAAAACATGAAATAAACACAAAAAAGTGCAACAAAAGTGCAACTATTGCTAAAAACCCAATGAAATAAAATAATAATAAATAATATATGCTTCTTAGCAGATTTCTTAGCTTAACATAACAGACCTTAAGGAACTAATGGGATAACTGGGGTTGCAACAAAAGTGCAACTAGGGCTAAAACACAATGAAATAAAATAATAATAATAAATTATATATCCTTCTTAGTAGACTTCTTAGCTTAACATCCCACGGAACTAATGGGATAACTGGGGATGTTGTTTGCTCCTGACAAGAGTCTCAAAGTCTGGGGTGATGGTAGACAAAGCAACTCCGAGGTCATGCTCAATGTCCAATCTGTTTCTCTGCTTTGTTCAAGTTCAAGTTCAAGTTCTTTAATAGTTGTCATACAGAAGTACAGAATACTTTCATACAAAATGCTTCTTACTGTTACGCTCTTCAGCTGGCCCAGGGCTGAGAAGCCACTTTCACAAAGATAGGTAGTGCAAAGAAAATTGTTTTGGGTCGCGAACCACCAGTTGAGAAACACTGATCTATAGCACCTTTAACATGCTTGACGATAGCTGGCATTTGTCGAGATTGTGACTTTGTGGATTTGCTTTAATGTACAGTTTGTTGTATTTGGACTCAGAGGATTCCCATCGTAATGTATATAACACACATATCCCTCTCAAAAACACACACACACACACGCATTTCACCGGAGGGGTGAGAGCGCCCCTGAAGTGGTTAGGGGTTCAGTGCCTTGCTCAAGGACACTTCGACTGGGATAATGCACCACTCTAACCACCAGGCCACACACACACAGCCATCCACCCCGTCATCGTACAGTGCCTTAGTTTTCACTCTGCTCAATCTATTCCTCTGTGTGTGTGTTTTTTCTTTTCACAAATATTGCAAGGTCTCGTACTCGAGCCTCCGACGTCGACGTACCTTGTCCCCCGCCAGGACCTTGAACGAGGCCACGACCTGGTCCGCGGTGTCCGTGTCCGCTGTCTCCCGGGACATGAAGTCGATGAAGGCCTGGAACGTGACGATCCCCATCCGGTTGGGGTCCACTATGCTCATGATGCGGGAGAACTCCGCTTCACCCTGAAGGGCCAAAGAAAACTCCCGTTACCATGGAAACAATCCCTGCGGTAACGCGAACGCGGCCCAACGGTCAAGGTTTCGCACGCGAGCGACACATGCAAACTAGTTCAATTAAGACTGTCCGATAGTAGTAGATACTGTACAATACAAGCGAGGTATAGTGATAATCTTTGTCGTAGTACAGTAGTGTTGTCACGATACTGGAATTTCGAACTTCGATACGATACCTTGAAAAGTATCGATATTCAATACCATTTTCGATACCACAGGGAAAAAGGTTCAATCTTAAAATTAAAAAAAAAAAAAAAATATAATTTTTTTTATACATTTTGCTTTTATTGCTGGTTGATTCTCCTCAGCTTCTCTCTGGTACTATAAGAGAAGATAAATATAACACTTTTAAAACCCGTTGTTTATCTTTAGATCACACATTTAAAAATAACTGTTCATCTCACTTCAATAATTTTTATTGCAGAACATGGTATTTTCTCAAGCAGACAGATGTAAACACTGTAATCTGTGTTGCATGTACCTGACAAACTGAACTGTTTGTATTACAGTCATATTCAGACTCAACTGAATGCGCGTGTGTGTGTGTGGACTACTGTACTATTACAGGTATTGAAATGAACAATGCAACTTCCTTCCTTATAATTAAATATCGATATTTCGGGAAATGAGTATTGAAACCGTTTTAAATATTCAGAATCGATATGTATCGATTTTTCGATATTTTTGACAACACTATAGTACAGTGTACTGTAATTTCACTGAAATAATGGCGGTAGGGTAAAGCATAACGTCACGATAACATGGAGTGTGGTTGCTAAGGCAACTCTACTTGTGAGTGAGCCATCTTTCTTTTTCTGTTCAAAGTAGGCTATCGCTACGAAAGATCGTGTTCACTACAGAAACGTTACCTTCCACGTCGAGCGGCTACACACATATCAACACGCGGCACTTAGCTCGCTACTTATAGCTGAAACGTGAGACGTTTTTTTGTGGAATGGTGTTCATGGCTTTACCAGGTTGTACCCAATGGAGATTAGGCAGGTTTTGAAGTCCTCAGCGTCCATCATTCCTGTTCTCTTCTACAAGGTCAGCGATGGACAAGGGAGACCAGGAGGAAGAGGAGGATTGAGAGAAAAGGAGGGGGGTATAGAGAAGGAGTGGGAGAATATAAAAAAGATAAAAGGAGGTAAAGGAGGAATACAGTGTGGGGTTCAGGAGGAAGCCTCCACACGGATGTCGCAGGATGGAGGAAATCACAAAGGAGAGAGAGAGAGAGAGAGAGAGAGAGAGAGAGAGAAAAAAGAGAGGAGGGAAAGACGAGGGAGCGAGGAACGCCAGGAATAGAGGAGAGGGAGCAGGATGGAAGTAGAACAACAACAACAAGAAAAAAAAGAAGAAAACAAAAACAGTTAGCAACGTCGCTCCCAGCAGGGGGCGCCGCGGCCGCGGTGGAAGTACCTGTGTGTCGTTGGCGATATCGAAGCCCAGGCTGATCAGGCAGGCCTTAAACTCTTCAGGGCCCAGCGTGCCCGAGTGGTCCTGGGGTAGGCGTGGCGCAGGCCGGTGTCGCGGTGGGTGGGGGAGAGGGGCCACAGGCCATGCAGCGCACACACGCGTCGGGGGGGTGAGGTCAGTTCAGTGAAAAGGGAGGTGGGGGGTGAGGTGAAAAGGGGGGGGGGGTGGGGTAGGTGGTGGTGGTGGTGTGTCATGCGGAGGGGAGGTGGAGGATGAGGGGGGGGGGGTGGCGTGCAGAAGAAGAGACAGAGGACAACAGAGAACATAATACATTAGGATCTGGCAGGTGACCACAAGGTGGCAGCAGAGCTGCTGTGTGCGGTGGCATTCAGAGGCGTTAAGGTGCAGAGTGTGTGTGGCAGGCAGAACTATATACAGGGACCTCTCGGTGGTGGTGGTGGTGGCGGGAGGGAGGGGGTTATTCACATCACTGGCAACACATACTTTTCCGACTGATGCATAATACATGATGATCGATTCTGCGCTTTTCTCGTTTTTGTTTGTTTTGTTTTCCACCAACAAATGGGAGACGAAAACCTTCGATGACTCACTACTTTCCCCCACAAGGTCGGCCTTGAGGAGAGAGGCTCCATCACAATGAAATATGAATAAGAAAAGGCACCACTCTGGGCTCTGGCTACTGTTATGTCTCCTGTGGCCCTCGTATTATTGGACGGGCCGTTATTGATTAACAATGTGGGAGGGGGGCCTTGGAAGAATGCATGAGGTAACGGTGGATTTAACAGAGGCTCTGAGCGGGGGGGGGGGCTAAATAAAAACTCATCCATAATAGGTGCTGTTCCTGATGCTCACAGAGCCCTTAATGTAAACACTACGCTCTGGGTGAAGGGGGGGGGGGGGGCGCCGACTTGAGCTGTCGACGCAACTCTGTGATCAGAGCGTTGCAACCATCCATGGAAGGATATGCCCTTTTTCCCCTTCATATATTATTTACAAAACGGCTGTAAGCGAACCGTCCGTGGGACAGACATAAATACTTCTAAACAATCTCATCACTGCAAGTCACTCTCACAACCAAAACGCTACGACGCGACATGCGTTATGACACCGTTCTGTCCTCTCTACGTGGTTAAAGGGTTGTTCTGTCCTCTCTACGTGGTTAAAGGGTTGTTCTGTCCTCTCTACGTGGTTAAAGGGTTGTTCTGTCCTCTCTACGTGGTTAAAGGGTTGTTCTGTCCCCTCTACGTGGTTAAAGGGTTGTTATGTCCCCTCTACGTGGTTAAAGGGTTGTTCTGTCCCCTCTACGTGGTTAAAGGGTTGTTCTGTCCCCTCTACGTGGTTAAAGGGTTGTTAGCCACGACATTATGGACGGTAGTAGTATGAGATGGACCACACAGCGTGATGTTCTCACCTCAACCTCTTTGCGTGGTTGGTGTCGTCTACATGTACAGGAAACACACTCGTACGGTTAAGAGACTGTATCCCACACACTGTCAGAGTATAGCCCTATAACTGGGCTCAGAGTATAGCCCTATAACTGGGCTCAGAGTATAGCCCTATAACTGGGCTCAGAGTATAGCCCTATAACTGGGCTCAGAGTATAGCCCTATAACTGGGCTCAGAGTATAGCCCTATAACTGGGCTCAGAGTATAGCTCTATAACTGGGCTCAGAGTATAGCCCTATAACTGGGCTCAGAGTATAGCACTATAACTGGGATCAGAGTATAGCCCTATAACTGGGCTCAGAGTATAGCCCTATAACTGGGCTCAAAGTATAGCCCTATAACTGGGCTCAGAGTATAGCCCTATAACTGGGCTCAGAGTATAGCCCTATAACTGGGCTCAGAGTATAGCCCTATAACTGGGCTCAGAGTATAGCTCAGAGTATAGCCCTATAACTGGGCTCAGAGTATAGCCCTATAACTGGGCTCAGAGTATAGCTCAGAGTATAGCTCTATAACTGGGCTCAGAGTATAGCCCTATAACTGGGCTCAGAGTATAGCCCTATAACTGGACTCTGAGTATAGCCCTATAACTGGGCTCAGAGTATAGCCCTATAACTGGGCTCAGAGTATAGCCCTATAACTGGGCTCAGAGTATAGCCCTATAACTGGGCTCAGAATATAATCCTGTCGTATTCCTCATCAAGCCTGCACTGTTCAGCGTGAGCGAACTTGCCTAAAAAACAACGCCCACTACACAACTGTCTCTGAAGAATCTTAACACCCACCACTTCCTCTCTCTCGCTTGTCTCTCTGTCTGTCTCTGAAGAATCTTAACACCCACCACTTCCTCTCTCTTGCTTGTCTCTCTGTCTGTCTCTGAAGAATCTTAACACCCACCACTTCCTCTCTCTCTCTCGCTTGTCTCTCTTTCTGTCTCTGAAGAATCTTAACACCCACCACTTCCTCTCTCTCGCTTGTCTCTCTTTCTGTCTCTGAAGAATCTTAACACCCACCACTTCCTCTCTCTCGCTTGTCTCTCTTTCTGTCTCTGAAGAATCTTAACACCCACCACTTCCTCTCTCTCGCTTGTCTCTCTTTCTGTCTCTGAAGAATCTTAACACCCACCACTTCCTCTCTCTCGCTTGTCTCTCTTTCTGTCTCTGAAGAATCTTAACACCCACAACCTCTCCTCTTGTCTCTCTCTCTCTCTCTCTCTCGCTACCGCAGTGTGACTCAGTACTACTACTACTACCTACCCTGTCGAAGTGGTTGAAGGAGGCCCGGAACTCATTCATCTGCTCTTGGCTGATGCCCTTGGCGTCCCGCGTCAAGATCTGGTTCTCGATCTCGTTGATGGTGCGAGCGATGGTGGTGAGGAGCTGCTCCCAGCCCACACGGATGTGCTGCGGAGGGGAAGAGGGGGGGAGACAGAGAGAGAGAGAGAGAGAGAGAGAGAGAGAGAGAGAGAGAGAGAGAGAGAAAGAGAAAAGAGAGACGGAGAAAGAGAGACAGAGAGAGAGAGAGACAGAGAGAGAGAGAAACAGAGAGAGAGAGAGAGAGAGAGAGAGAGAGAGAGACCGAGCGAGACAGACAGAGGGAGAGACGGAGAGAGAGAGAAGATGGGGATGAGTTCAAAGGTTAAAAAAACAAGACTCTCACTATTGCAGCTTATATTACTTATTTTTTTAGGATGGTCCTCTTTAGAGAAGAATGCACTATTTATTGCCAAGACATAGTTAGGTACGCTGCCTACGTATATAATATATATATATATCTCCAGCCCTTTATTGCATTATACCAGCAACTACGGCACGACTAATCTGATTCCTTCTAAATGTCTCCAGGGTGCGCACAGAGCTTGGTAAAACGGCTTTCTCCTTTTATGAACCTGGGGTTTGGACTGAGCTGCAGAATACCATTACCTTAGAAGCACTCCCTCCTTTGAATACCTTTAGAAGTCTTTTCCAAGCCGCCCCGGGGGGAGAACGTTGCTGTTTTACATCACCTGACTGGAGCTGGACGCTGTTATGGAGATCGCTGGTGTGGCCTGTAAGTCTTCTTACTCCCTTTATGTATTGTATGTTGTTCTATTACTGTATGTGAAATCGTTTTTTGAATGCGAAACTAAAAAACGATGGGTAAAACTATGGAATCACTGTGACAACGAATTAAAAACGTGTAGTTCGATACATACATTTAAGAAATTGTTCAAATATAAGGTGATACATAAATATAAAACCTTATTATTATTATCCTAATTATATTTGATTATAACATAACTGTATTAAAATCGTGACAAAAAAAAGAAAAGAAAAATGTGTATACGTTTAGTATATTACTGTATATAAACTGTACACTAACACTATGAAACTTTCGTAACATTTTGTTTTTGTTTTTGCAAAATGATTGACTTACCTCCATGGTGTAGTTGGTGTGTAGTTGGTGTGTAGTTGTCTGGTAGCCAGACTTACCTCCATGGTGTAGTTGGTGTGCTTGTTGTCGAAGATGAGAGCTTCCTGGATGAGCTGGTGGTCTCCCTCCAGCTGGTCGATCTTTGGCTTGTAGTTGACGATGCTCTTCTCGTACTGACGCAGGTGTGTCAGCTGGTCCTCCAGAGTGCCGTGCATCTCGATGGAGATGCGTCCGATCTCCTGCGGGGACACAGGGGAGGGAGAAGACACGTTGACGGTAGTGATGGTGGGAGACACCTAGAGAACCAATGTCCCCAAACACCCCACCCCCTATCCACAAGAGAGTTGGGTCCCCTTCTCTCTTTTCTTGATCCTCCGATCGCAACTGTTGCCTTCCTCGGACAACAACAGTCGCGATTAGAAGATCGTGAAAAGGGGGCGGGCTTTGAGATAGGTTGATTAAGTCTGATCCGTCGATTCTGGCCGGACCGACGTTAAAATCAGTCTCTTTCACCGTCACCTCTACTCCCAACCCGATCTCACTTAAAATATGTAAATAAACTACTTATCGACCACAGGAAAAAGGTTCATAGGCCTATTGTACATTATGTTATAGCCATAAGTAATATATTGACGTATTTACGAAAATGTACAAAGTGTACATATTAGAAATAAGTTATATATTGATGTATTTTACATATTTACAAATAAGTACATATATTACATATTCAAAAATGTTTAACTTTTAACGTTTGCAGAAAACGTTCCTACTGGGGAACAAACCCGGGATGCTCGCATAGGAGGCAAGTGACTTTACCTCAAGACTACAGAGATACACGATAGTCTCGTCCAAACCTTAACCCTAACCTTAACCATACTGTTACTGTACCTTAAACTAACCATAACTTTCTATCTTAACCATAACTGTTAAACGTTTTAACAAATCATCATCATCATCATCATCATCATCATCATAGTATGGCTGTGTTTGTATCAGGGTGGGTGGGTGTCTTATTCTAGTGGACTCGTCCGCAACCACAATCATTGTTAGCTCGTCTCCCGATCACGCTGTTTTGGAGTGTCGCAGATAAAAAATGTAAATATATTACTCATACAATAAGTAAATATATCACTTATGGCTATAATATAACATAACGTAATCCGTTTCCTGCGGTCGATTAGCACTCTGTTTACGTTTCCCGGTGAGACCCGAACTCCGGACTCACCTCCATCTTGGTCTGGATCCAGGGTCCGATCACGTTGGCCTGGCTGGCGAACGTTCGGCGCAGCCTCTCGTTGTTCTGCTGCCGGGCGTGCTCCTCGATCAGGGCCTGGTCCCTCTGCGGCACCAGCTGCCGGACCTGGGGGAGAGGGGAGGGGAGGGGAGCGTTTAGACCATGCAGGGAGGGAGATCATGGTGACGGTAATAATAGCAGGGGAAAAAGATGAACTCTGTGCAGCATGTGGTTCCAGTGAGGTTAATGGTTCCAGTGAGGTTAATGGACCGGACAACATAATGATGGTGAGTAAATTGCTGTCCTGGTATGTGGGTCGACTACGAGCTGCTTTCACAGATGTGTAACGGTGTTGTTCCGTTGTGAAGCGGGGTCTGTGTGCGATCTCCGAGACCCTCCGAGACGTGGGAATGTGATGCCGCTAATGTTCTGTACAAATAATGGGCTCTACAAAATAAACTTGACCTGCAAACAAGCTGCACTGAACTCGTTTTGTTTTTCCACTGTCCGCTGAAGACAGCGCCATGGTTAATTAAAGGCCCAATCAGTGATCCGAAAGTAAAAAAAAAAAGCAAAAGAAAATCTATGGAGATGTGTTTTTATTCTCTAGTTGATTGACTCAGCTTTTGCTACTGGGACTAACACCAGAAAATGGTGTATGTATATATATATATATAAGCTTGTACAATAGTGCTGTATATACATTTATATATTGTATTTTACTGCATATATATATATATATCTGTCTGAATATACCTACTTACACACCAACTACATATAACTCTGTATGATAGCATGTACAATAATGCTGTATATACCATATTTTGAATTTTCTATTTGCTCTATATAAAATATACCTATATTCTGCTTTATGGTGGATTAAGAAATCTTACTTTCAATCTAACTCTTCCAAGGATATATGTGAAAAATATTCCCCCACATTTATATGGTAAAAAAAAACATCTGGGCTTTAAAACAAAACCTGTGTGTGTGTGTGTGTGTGTAAACCCATCCTAAAGTATATCCATCGGTGCAGGACGGGTTGCTCTCTACCTTGTCCCATTTGGCGTTGACCTCCTGCGGGTTGATGGCGGTGTAGGGGTTGATGCAGGCCAGGTTGACGTGGTAGGTCTGCACGATCTTGGCGATCTCGTTGTGGATGCCCAGGATGGCCTGGCGCTCCTTGTCGGCCTCCGGCAGCGTGGCCTTGAACTGCTCGTGAGCCGTGCTCAGTCCCTGAGAGAGAGAGAGCACACAGGCCAGAGATACATCAAGTGTTTCAACTGTGTGGAGCGTGACCTTTGAACTGCTCGTGAGCTGTGCTCAGTCCCTGAGAGAGAGAGAGCACACAGGCCAGAGATACATCAAGTGTTTCAACTGTAGAGCGTTTCAACAGCCATTTATTATTTAACCTTTGAACAGCCATTTATTATTTAAAAGGTGTCGTTTTTTTTTTTTTTAACCTTTGAAAGTCTAAACAAAGTAAGGGACTAACCTTTGAAAAGTCTAAACAAAGTAAGGGACTAACCTTTGAAAGTCTAAATAAAGTAAGGGACTAACCTTTGAAAAGCCTAAATAAAGTAAGGGACTAACCTTTGAAAGTCTAAATAAAGTAAGGGACTAACCTTTGAAAAGTCTAAGTAAAGTAAGGGACTAACCTTTGAAAAGTCTAAATAAAGTAAGGGACTAACCTTTGAAAAGTCTAAATAAAGTAAGGGACTAACCTTTGAAAAGTCTAAACAAAGTAAGGGACTAACCTTTGAAAAGTCTAAACAAAGTAAGGGACTAACCTTTGAAAAGTCTAAATAAAGTAAGGGACTAACCTTTGAAAAGTCTAAATAAAGTACACATCTTTAGTGTGTTTCAAGAGAAAACCTGGAGCCCTGCAGCGCTGTGTGAAACTAGAAATGATGTGTTGGGCTGCGGTTCACCTCCAACCACACAAAGAAGCATCCTCTCAATGCTGACCTACTGCTTAGATCTGAATTCAGATCTGAAAATGACCTTTACGTAACGTCAGCTGCTTAAGTAACGTCAGCTGCTTTCAGTAATCCTTCAGTAAATTACCTTTTTAGCCGACGCTCTGCCCTGAGCCTCTCTGGGTTACTTTCTGTTTATCTAGGCTGCGTTCACACTGCAAGCCTTAGCGCTCAATTCTGATTCATTGCTCAGATTTGATTCTTTTTTGTTTGGCTGTTCACATTATTTTCTTTAAAAAATGTGGCCAAAATCAGATTCCAGTGTGAACCGGTCACCGCACCTGAACTGCTCCTGAACTGACCCGCATGCACAAATTAAAGATAATAAAGATGGACGTAAAGAAATTGCGACAAATGTCAATCTAGACAGAGTGACGTAAAAGTCGCATGAAAGTCCCACGACTTTCAGACTGAGGTCGCGTTGCAAAATAATCAGACCTGTATCTGATTTAAGACGACATGATGAAAGTGGCCCGAATCAGAATTGAAAAGATCAGATTCCATGTGATTCCGTTGTGAAAAAATCTGATCCGAGTCACATGAGCAAAGAAATCAGATTTCGGGCCACTTTCATCTGCAGGCTGAATGTAGCTTAACCGCAATGTTGGTTCACTTTGTTTCAAAGGGTTATTTCTTGGATTTGTGTTGAGATTATAAACAATATTCAAGCATTTCTTCTTCTCAAAAGTTAAACCACCCAAGCAGCTTCAGCTACGGCATCATCTCGGCAGGGGTAATCAAATTGACGCTTCTGTTTTTACGCGCGGTTTCTATGCATGTTATATGAATACACACAAGAAACGGACTGAAAGTTTTACGACAGGGTAACGAAAACAAGCACCATTGCGAGCATAGAAGCACACATCAGATCAGATCAGATAGCATAAGTAACATCTGCGAGGCGACATCAAACACCGACAGTGTGGCTCTGTGCTCGGAGCGTCCCGATGACTCAGCGGGTTATTAGACGCGTGCCAGGCGCGCCACATCAAGGGTTCCAATCTGGTGCACCACTTTGTTAAATTCCATCATGTCTCGCTCTCTCTCTCTCCGTCTGGCTTTATCTCTGACTCTATCTCGATCTCTCCCCCTGTTTTCATCTCTCTCTCTCTCTCTCTCTCTCTCTCTCTCTCTCTCTCTCTCTATCTATCGCTCTGTTTTCATCCCTCTCTCCGTCTGGCTTTATCTCCGACTCTCTCTCCCCCTGTTTTCATCTCTCTCTCTCCCTCACACACTCACTCACTCTCTCGTTAACTGGAAGAAGGTTCTTCCTTCTCTTGCTGCATTTAAAAGTATGATCTCCGACCGCTGTGTGTCGACTTGTAACCGTCTTAGCTGATTTGTTATAGTTTATTCTGATTCATTGTGTGTGTATGAAATTGCTGATAAATTATGTCTTGTTCTGTAAGCTTGTCGTCGCTGTAAATGAGGGTAACCTCAGTGTCTCACGAGTTTAAATAAAGGTTTGAAATTAAATGGAAAAACTCTGAATCTCTCTCTCTGTCTTTACCTCTGAATCTCTCTCCGTCTCTTTCTGTCTTTACCTCTGAATCCCTCTCTTTCTCTCCATCACCGCTCTCTCTCTCTGCCTCCCTCTTTCCTGACACCCCCCACTGTAAGCTATATCTCCCAAAGCAGAAACATCATAAAGGCGCCGTTTGTCCCTCGCGGGTCCCTGTATTTCCTCTATTTGATTTTTTTATTTTATTTTCTATGGTGTGAACGATGACGGTCCCTGTATTTCCTCTATGGTGTGAATGATGACGGTACTAGGGCCGTCTTAAATACTTCGAAGCTTCGTTCGATGGGCATGGGATTCGAATATGAAAATAAAATCAGATTATTAAAAAGAAAAAGACAAAAAAATTATGAATATTTTTTTTTGTTGCTAAATCAACTCTGTCTCTCTTTGTTAATTACAACAAGCAATGCCATTTGTTATTTAAGATGAGGTCGGACTCGGCACTGACAGATTTGTGTTCATTGTGCTGCTTTTATAAAGCCTCAAATGACGGCTTACAATATGTATGTGTTTTGTTTGTCTAAGATTTAAAAATGTTTAAACTTTACAGCACTGACAAAGTTGAACAAAGTGCCGTACAAGTCCCACAACATAAAAAAAAAATTATAATTTTTTTTTTTTTTTAATATTCTATTTCATTTTATTTCATTTTTATTTTATTTCGAAGCTTCGAATTAAAATTGAATCTCTGCCCCGAAGCTTCGAATTCCAAGAACAAAATTGAAGGTCAGCCTAGACAGTACCTGTATTTCCTCTATGGTGTGGACGATGAAGGTGTCCTGAAGGTCCTCCATGGCGCCCTCCATCCAGTTGTTGAAGGGAGCCGCTCGTTTGGCAAACTCAAGGTACAGCTGGTCGATGGTCTCCAGCAACTTCTCTGTCCTCTGTGTGACACACAAAACAAAACGGGTCACTGAGCAGGTCAGACCTGTGTCACAGAGGACCCAGACATCAAGGCCCACTTGACTGTATTCACCATAGATATATATATAACTAGATGGTGCAAGGCGGAGTCTCCAGCGTAGTTCACCGGCGGCCATCTTGCCACAGGCAGCACGCCCACTCTTAACATGAATGTCTATGGGCATTGGTGCATGAATGTCTATTGAAATAACCGTAGCTTGCTCAATTTTCAACCGATTTACAAACGGTTTGGTTTATTACACACGTTATTAACGTGGCTATGATTCAGACCGATGCTTGGACATGTTGAAATTATTTTCATATGAAAGTCCATTATAAGTAGGCAGTATGATAACTACATCTCTGACGTTTATAACAAACCAAACCGTTTGAAAATCGGTTGAAAATTGAGCAAGCTATGTACTATCAATAGTAGTACATGCACCATAGACATACATTCATGTTATGAGTGGGCGTGCTGCCTGTGACAAGATGGCCACCCAGGTGGCAACGCCAGTCTCCATTGGCCAGCAGCGCGGGTGAGTCATCTAGCCTTTATATATGTCTATGGTATTCACAAGGCGGCAAAATGGCCACTGTGTGAATATGATCGATGTAGTTCTTGGTAGGAAAATGGGGGGGTTACTGGATTTCTGTCTACCGTATAAGTCTTTACACTCAGGAATGAGTTCTTAATCATCCGACATGAAAGACGCAACTACGGACCGTTAATGTGATGACCGTTTAAACTGAACCTTTAAATTAGATCCTTATTCCACAAAATGTGACTTGGTTTGAGTCTACGTGGTCCTCATCCCATACGATCACATATTCAACTTCATGACCTTTAACGTAACGTCAGCTGCTTTCAGTAATCCTTCAGTAAATTACCTTTTTAGCCGACGCTCTGCCCTGAGCCTCTCTGGGTTACTTTCTGTTTATCTAGGCTGCGTTCACACTGCAGGCCTTAGTGCTCAATTCTGATTTGTTGCTAAGATCACACTTTTTGTTTGTTTGGCTGTTCACGTTATCTTTTAAATAAACGTGGCCCAGATCAGATTCCAGTGTGAACCCGGTTACACTCCTGAACTGACCCACGAGCGCAAATGAACAATAAAGAAGATAAAGGACGTAAAGAATTGTGACAAATGTCGATCTAGAGCAGACCTTGGCAATTACGGCCCACGGGCCACTTCCGGCCCTTTGGGTGTCCCATGTCCGGCCCGCGGTCAATTTTTATAATTGGAGATAATGAACATTGGGCAGAATTAAGTTCAAGTTATCATTGGTTCGGCCCGCCAACACAGTTCAGGTTTCTCATGTGGCCCCTTGTAAAAATTAATTGCCCACCCCTGATCTAGAGTGACGTAAAAGTCGCATGAAAGACTGTTCAGATTGAGGTCGCATTGCAAAATAAATTTGTTTTGCCTGCAGTGTGAATGTAGCCTCAGACAGACAGGAAAACAGACAACTCTCTCCTGGCCCCTCCTCCTCTCAGCCTGACAGACAGCTCTCTCCTGGTCCCTCCTCCTCTCAGCCTGACAGACAGCTCTCTCAGGCCCCTCCTCCTCTCAGCCTGACAGACAGCTCTCTCCAGGTCCCTCCTCCTCTCAGCCTGACAGACAGCTCTCTCCTCCTCTCAGCCTGACAGACAGCTCTCTCCTGGTCCCTCCTACTCTCAGCCTGACAGACAGCTCTCTCCTGGCCCCTCCTCCTCTCAGCCTGACAGACAGCTCTCTCTCTGGTCCCTCCTCCTCTCAGCCTGACAGACAGCTCTCTCCTGGTCCCTCCTCCTCTCAGCCTGACAGACAGCTCTCTCTCTCCTGGTCCCTCCTCCTCTCAGCCTGACAGACAGCTCTCTCTCCAGGTCCCTCCTCCTCTCAGCCTGACAGACAGCTCTCTCCTGGTCCCTCCTCCTCTCAGCCTGACAGACAGCTCTCTCTCCAGGTCCCTCCTCCTCTCAGCCTGACAGACAGCTCTCTCTCCAGGTCCCTCCTCCTCTCAGCCTAACAGACAGCTCTCTCTCCAGGTCCCTCCTCCTCTCAGCCTGACAGACAGCTCTCTCTCCAGGTCCCTCCTCCTCTCAGCCTGACAGACAGCTCTCTCCTCCTCCCTCCTCCTCTCAGCCTGACAGACAGCTCTCTCCTGGCCCCTCCTCCTCTCAGCCTGACAGACAGCTCTCTCCTGGTCCCTCCTCCTCTCAGCCTGACAGACAGCTCTCTCCAGGCCCCTCCTCCTCTCAGCCTGACAGACAGCTCTCTCCTGGTCCCTCCTCCTCTCAGCCTGACAGACAGCTCTCTCCTCCTCTCAGCCTGAGTGACAGCTCTCTCCTCCTCTCAGCCTGACAGACAGCCCTCTCTTGGTCCCTCCTCCTCTCAGCCTGAGTGACAGCTCTCTCCTCCTCTCACCTGCAGAGCTTCACTGCGTTTGTGGGTCAGAGCTCCCAGCGCGTCCCACTGGTCACAGATACTCTGGCAGCGAGCGTT
This sequence comes from Notolepis coatsorum, assembly GCF_963971535.1. Classification (NCBI taxonomy): domain Eukaryota; kingdom Metazoa; phylum Chordata; class Actinopteri; order Aulopiformes; family Paralepididae; genus Notolepis; species Notolepis coatsorum. The sequence continues at coordinate 12,357,271 of NC_140167.1, read as the reverse complement.
TACACTGGGGGAGTCATAGTAGTCCAGCTCACTGAGAGGGGGGGGGAAGAGAGAGAGGGGGGGGGGGGGTAGAGAGAGAGAGAGGGGGGTAGAGAGAGAGAGGGGGGGGGCAGAGAGAGAGAAGGGGGATAGAGAGGGGGGAGAGGGGGGGCAGAGAGAGGAGGGTAGAGAGAGAGAGAGGGGGGGGCAGAGAGAGAGAGAGAGAGAGGGGGGGGCAGAGAGAGAGGGGGGGGGGTAGAGAGAGAGAGGGCAGAGAGAGAAAGAGAGGGGGGGGTAGAGAGAGGGGGGAGAGAGAGGGGGGGGAGAGAGAGAGGGGGGGAGAGATGAGGGGGGCAGAGAGAGAGGGGGAGAGGGGGGAAGAGAGAGGGGGGAAGGGGGGCAGAGAGAGAGAGGAACAGAGAGGGAGAGACAGAGAGAGAGAGAGGGTATAGATATATATGGAGGCAGAGACAGAGGTAGTGGGGAGGGGAGGGGAGGAGAGAGACAAAGAGGAATAGAGAGATAAAGTGAGAGGGAGAGAGAGAGAGAGAGAGATGGTCAATACAGCCATGGAAGAGCGGAAATGCTGTAAATGAGAATAATCTGGCGATCGATATGTTTATCAGAATGGATGGACCGGCTGTCCTCTTTGTGTGTGTGAGCCAACAGAACGCTAGCGTTTCCACTGAGACGCTAATGCAGTTAGCATGTACTGGTCCCATGAAGCATCCCTGCAGCCAGACCTAATATGGGCGCCCAACATTTGTGAGGCAAAACCCAGAACACAGAACGAGATGTATAGTCGGTTGTCTGTATAGTCTGTTGTCTGTTAGAACAAATTCCTCTACGTTGTTTTCGAATTTGACGAGTAAAGTGTTTCTGATTCCGAATCTGAAATCTATAGAACACACTGTTCAAATCTTTGCTAAATCACAGCAGTGGTGGAAGAAGTACACAGTTCCTTTACTCAAGTAAAAGTAGAAATGCTCAGATAAATGTGCACTCTGATGAAAGTAAAAGTCCTGCATTAAAATTCTACTTAAGTAAAAATAGAGAAGTATTTGCTATTGAATGTACTTAAGTATCTAAAGTACATGCATGACGTCTGTGTATCCATTGACCTCTATAGGTTATGTTAAAGTGGTATGTGGTCCAGTTATGCTGCTCTGATTAAAGGTTATGTTAAAGTGGTATGTGGTCCAGTTATGCTGCTCTGATTAAAGGTTATGTTAAAGTGGTATGTGGTCCAGTTATGCTGCTCTGATTAAAGGTTATGTTAAAGTGGTATGTGGTCCAGTTATGCTGCTCTGATTAAAGGTTATGTTAAAGTGGTATGTGGTCCAGTTATGCTGCTCTGATTAAAGGTTATGTTAAAGTGGTGTGTGGTCCAGTAATGCTGCTCTGATTAAAGGTTATGTTAAAGTGGTATGTGGTCCAGTTATGCTGCTCTGATTAAAGGTTATGTTAAAGTGGTATGTGGTCCAGTTATGCTGCTCTGATTAAAGGTTATGTTAAAGTGGTATGTGGTCCAGTTATGCTGCTCTGATTAAAGGTTATGTTAAAGTGGTATGTGGTCCAGTTATGCTGCTCTGATTAAAGGTTATGTTAAAGTGGTCTGTGGTCCAGTTATGCTGCTCTGATTAAAGGTTATGTTAAAGTGGTGTGTGGTCCAGTTATGCTGCTCTGATTACGTCCTCTTGAAGTTGACAGGCTTCAAATGTGAAAGTATATACTCTTCATACATAAAGTACAAGTAGCTCGAAATTGTACTCAAGTACAGTACTTGAGTAAAAATACTTAGTTACTTTCCACCACTGAATCACAGTGTAGATTTGACACCAACTCGATGTGTACTGTATTTGTGTCCAAAGTTTCCCCTGAATTTCCCCAGAGAGGATTAATAAAGATACATCCCGTCTTATCTTATCTTAAATGTACTCTTGGGATACTGTAACGTTGTTTATTGACGAACACGATGACTTACTTTAACTCCTGTGCGATGGCTGCTATCTGTTCCACGCGGTCCTGGTGCGCGGCCAGGTCACTCTCGAACGCCTCGTGTTTCTTCAGCAGCGCCTTGATCTCCGACAGAGTGGCCGTCTCGTAGTCCAACGACTGCAGCAACTCCTCCTTACCTGCAGGGGGAGACAGAGGGACTGCACTGCTAAAGCAAATAGAATAATGTCCTATAACACAGTATATACACAGTATATATATATATTTATTTGTTAGTTTGTTAGACCTTCGTCTATTTGAAATGTTTATAAATACAAACGATATATGTGGGTTATCTGTATATCCGATGGTGAAGTGGTGGAGTTATACGTTCCTCACAGGAACAAACATTTCAAAACATTGATCTATCTAGTGAAAATAATCACCACATGGGAGTATAGCCTGCCACTGACTCTTCTTCTTAAAGGGAGAGTGGACAAGCCACTCGCCTTAGTATTCATTCTTTATTGAGACAGTAGGAAGGATGAGAGGGAGACAGAGTAGGCGAGACACAGGAGAGAAGGTTCTTTACTGAGACAGTAGGAAGGCTGAGAGGGAGACAGAGTAGGGGAGACACAGGAGAGAAGGTTCTTTACTGAGACAGTAGGAAGGCTGAGAGGGAGATAGAGTAGGGGAGACACAGGAGAGAAGGTTCTTTACTGAGACGGTAGGAAGGCTGAGAGGGAGACAGAGTAGGGGAGACACAGGAGAGAAGGTTCTTTATTGAGATGGTAGGAAGGCTGAGAGGGAGACAGAGTAGGGGAGACACAGGAGAGAAGGTTCTTTACTGAGACGGTAGGAAGGCTGAGAGGGAGACAGAGTAGGGGAGACACAGGAGAGAAGGTTCTCTATCGAGACAGTAGGAAGGCTGAGAGGGAGACAGAGTAGAGGAGACACAGGAGAGAAGGTTCTTTATTGAGACAGCAGGAAGGCTGAGAGAGAGACAGAGTAGAGGAGACACAGGAGAGAAGGTTCTCTACTGAGATGGTAGGAAGGCTGAGAGGGAGACAGAGTAGAGGAGACACAGGAGAGAAGGTTCTTTATTGAGACAGCAGGAAGGCTGAGAGGGAGACAGAGTAGAGGAGACACAGGAGAGAAGGTTCTCTACTGAGACGGTAGGAAGGCTGAGAGGGAGACGGACCAGGCTGAGACACGAGACAGCTCAGGCAGCACGTGGTCCCAGGGCCAGTAGGTGCACATGTGGTTCCAGAGGTGAGGAACTCGTCATCTTAACACGTACCTTCAGTCCAGGCTTCGTGGATGGCTGCTTTCTGGCGGAACTTCTCGGCCAGGTGGTCGAGTCTCTCCAGCCTTCGGATCTCGTTGAGGAGCCACTCCTCGTAGCCCTTCTCCGCACCCTCCAAGCCGCCCCACGCGTTGGAAATGTCCTGCACGCAACAAGTTAACCCTTTCACTACCACACTACCAATTGGGTTAACCCTTTCACTGCGACAATACAGAAGGTTAACCCTTTCACTGCGACAATACAGAATACAGAAGGTTAACCCTTTCACTGCCACACGACAACGGGTTAACCCTTTCACTACCAAAATGGTTTAACCCTTTCACTGCGACAATACAGAAGGTTAACCCTTTCACTGCCACACGACAAAGGGTTAACCCTTTCACTACCACACTACAGACGGGTGTGGTAGTGAAAGGTTAACCTTCTGTAGTGTGGTAGTGAAAGGGTTAAAACACTTTCTTATTTTGTAAGGTTCTCTCTGAATTCCATCTTAGAATCCTAGTACTCGATCGATGTTATCCATCGTCGTTGTGGAATGTTCACTTCTTAAAAATTCTCTCTCTCAAAACCCAATCCCCCCCCCGGGATAAAGTTCCCATCCCATCAGACGCACATACCTTGAAAGCAACAAGATCATCTTTGTCCTGTGGCTTTTTGGGAGACAGTGCCATATTCACATAATAAGCAACCATGTGCGTTTGATGAGATGAGCAGTGCACACGTGTTTATGTGTGTGTGAGTGTGTGTGTGTGTGTGTGTGTGTATGTGTGTGTGTGTGTCCGTCCTGGGGGAATATTCCTCTCTGCACCAATAACTATTCATATAACAGTAGTGTGTGTGTGTGTGTGTGTGTGTGTGTGTGTGTGTGTGTGTGTGTGTGTGTGTGTCCTGATGTCATTTTTGTCAATGAGGGTCAGCGAGAAGTGCTTATGGTTGAGACAGACCTGTATAGAGAACAAGCCTTCTTTCACAAAGTGCCTTTTGGCTGCCCTGGTTCTAACTGTAGACTAATGGTCTGGTATTTATACATGAGGTACTAACTGTAGACTAATGGTCTGGTATTTATTTATACTTGAGGTACTAACTGTAGACTAATGGTCTGGTATTTATTTATACTTGAGGTACTAACTGTAGACTAATGGTCTGGTATTTATACATGAGGTACTAACTGTAGACTAATGGTCTGGTATTTATACATGAGGTACTAACTGTAGACTAATGGTCTGGTATTTATACATGAGTTACTAACTGTAGACTAATGGTCTGGTATTTATTTATACTTGAGGTACTAACTGTAGACTAATGGTCTGGTATTTATACATGAGGTTCTAACTGTAGACTAATGGTCTGGTATTTATACTTGAGGTACTAACTGTAGACTAATGGTCTGGTATTTATTTATACTTGAGGTACTAACTGTAGACTAATGGTCTGGTATTTATACATGAGGTTCTAACTGTAGACTAATGGTCTGGTATTTATACATGAGGTTCTAACTGTAGACTAATGGTCTGGTATTAAATACATGAGGTTCTAACTGTAGACTAATGGTCTGGTATTTATACATGAGGTTCTAACTGTAGACTAATGGTCTGGTATTTATACATGAGGTTCTAACTGTAGACTAATGGTCTGGTATTTATTTATACATGAGGTTCTAACTGTAGACTAATGGTCTGGTATTTATACATGAGGTTCTAACTGTAGACTAATGGTCTGGTATTCTTCAGCCTTCAGTCAGTGGTTTGAGGCCCAGGGAGGGAGGAGGCCAAGCAGCGGTCAGGATTGTATGGCAGTGTGGCAGAAACTATGTGTTCTGTCCCCATAAGATACCCTCAAAATCATTTAGACTCTTATGTACTGTACATGTATGTATGTAATACTATTAATCACTACACTTAAGGTCTCGTTTACACACACACGTGCAACGCAGCCTTTTAACTGTATGATTTGTATTTGTTTGATGTGTGTTTTAATTATTCCCCTTTCCTCTGTGATGTATGTATCATCTGTCATTCTGTCCCCTTTCCCCGTTACCCTTCGAGAGGCCCCTTTGTCCGTCAATAATACGAATTTGTTCTTAATTGACCTGCCTGGTTAAATAAAGTTAAAATAAAAATATATGCATGAGATTGTGTTTGTGTGTGCGGCATGTATGCTTGTATATAAATGTGTGCGTGTGTGTGTGTGCATATATGCATGCCTGTGTGTGTGTGTTTGCATGTGTGTTTTTGTGTGTGTGTGTGTGTGTGTGTGTGTGCATGCCTATACGTGACACACGTGTGTACAGGTGCAGCTCGATAAATTAGAATATCGTGGAAAAGTTATTTTATTTCAGTAATTCAATTCAAAAATCGAAACTCTCCTAGATTATAGATTCATTACACACAAAGTGAAACATTTCAAGCCTTTATTTGTTTTAATGTTGATGATTATGTCCTACAGCTCATGAAAGCCCAAAAGTCTGTATCACCAATAAAAAATAAAAAATAGATGTATTTTTCTTTTGTATATAGAAATGTCGGCCTTCTGAAAAGTGTGTTCATGTATGTTCACTCAGTACTTGGTTGGGGCTCCTTTTGCACAAATGACTGCATCAATACAGCTAAATATATAGACTTTTCCACGATAATCGAATTTATTGAGCTGCACCTGTATGTCTATGTGTACACACGCCTGCGTATATGCGAGCGGCCCCGTGCGCTGCGGTGCTCCAGACCTACCGAGACCATCTTGCCCTCGGAGGGCATGAAGGCGGGCCGGTTGCTGAGCCGCAGCTTGGTCTGCAGGGTGTTGAAGTTGATCTCCAGCTGGCACTTCTCCTGCACCTTGGGGGGCTTGTGGAGCCGCCGGTAGTCCCGGAAGTCCTCCAGCTTCTGCTGCATGGCCTGCATGGTGTTCTCCGGCAAGCGGTTCTCCAGCCAGGGCACGGTGCGCCGGATCCACTCCAACAGCTGGAGGAGGGAGAGAGAGGGGGGGGGGGAGAGACAGAGAGAGAGGGGGGGGGAGACAGAGAGAGAGGGGGGGGGGGTGAAAGGAGAAATCAGTTAGCTAACTGCTCATTTGCTAATCACTCACCCTTTCAGTGAGTGATTAGAACTCTCTCTGATACTATTGAGTGATTTAACCCTTTCAGTGAGTGATTAGAACTCTCTCTGATACTATTGAGTGATTTAACCCTTTCAGTGAGTGATTAGAACTCTCTCTGATACTATTGAGTGATTTAACCCTTTCAGTGAGTGATTAGAACTCTCTCTGATACTATTGAGTGATTTAACCCTTTCAGTGAGTGATTAGAACTCTCTCTGATACTATTGAGTGATTTAACCCTTTGAGTGAGTGATTAGAACTCTCTCTCTGATACTATTGAGTGATTTAACCCTTTCAGTGAGTGACTTACGATGAATTGGAAATGGGGGACCCTGGTGGAAACAAGACGAAAGTCTTTCTCTGGTCTGCATCCCCTTAACAATTGTATGTATTGAGCTGTACTGCACTGTACCCATTCTGCAATCTGTTAATAAAGTTTTCATTCATTCATTCATTCATTAGAACTCTCTCTGATACTATTGAGTGATTTAACCCTTTGAGTGAGTGATTAGAACTCTCTCTGGCACTATTGAGTGATTTAACCCTTTCAGTGAGTGATTAGAACTCTCTCTGATACTATTGAGTGATTTAACCCTTTGAGTGAGTGATTAGAACTCTCTCTGATACTATTGAGTGATTTAACCCTTTGAGTGAGTGATTAGAACTCTCTCTGACACTATTGAGTGATTTAACCCTTTCAGTGAGTGATTAGAACTCTCTCTGATACTATTGAGTGATTTAACCCTTTGAGTGAGTGATTAGAACTCTCTGACACTATTGAGTGATTTAACCCTTTCAGGTGTATGTCGTTGGGATGTATTCCTAGAACCCTCTCTTGGAATTCTAGAACCCTGTACCTCGCAGCAGCTTTCTAGAACCCTGTACCTCGAAGCAGTTTTCTAGAACCCTGTACCTCAAAGCAGAATCCTAGAACCCTGTACCTCGAAGCAGTTTTCTCTGGGATGTAGTCTAGAGACACGCTGCTGCTTCTACTCTTAAACCTTTAGACACAGTCTGTCGTTCTTCTATTTCTATTTGTTTATTACTGGTGACAGCTATGACACAGGTTGGTTGGCCCCCTCTTGCAGAGAGGCTGTGATAAACATTGGTGTTTGTTTATTTTCAAAGCTCCGGTCGGTTGGTAAGCAACCTCCTTACATTATAAAGATGTTGGATTGGAATTCTGGATTCCATCTCGCTCAAGTGATCTGCTTATGCTTAAGATTCCCCGAGCTTGTTCCAATTTAGGAAAAACTGCCTTCTCTTTTAGTGCTTTTAGTGCTCTTGGAACGTCCTTCAATTCACTTTAAAGTTTGATATTCTTCCAACCTTTGGACACTTTATAGCTTTTACCATTGCACGTCATTTTGTAATTGCGTTTAGTCTGATTTTCCTGTTTCCTGTTTTTATCTTGTTTGAATTATATTTTATTGTGCGGATTACGTTTATCTTTGTATGGCAGCCAGTGAGCCTGCGTAGCCCAAGGTTGGGTGCTACCAGTGGTGGTGAAGGAGGCAATTTCCCTACTAACCCTATGTTGTAAAGCACTTTTGAGTCTGAGAAAAGTGCTATATAAATGTAATGAATTATTATTATTAATTTGTGTTATTCTCTTTGTTTTTAGTTGTAAACTCAACGTCACTGTAAATGAGGGAAACCTCAGTGTCCCTTGAGTTTAAATAATGAATGAATGAATGAATGAACGAATGAATGAACGAATGAATGAACGAATGAACGAATGCACATATTTCACATCATCATTAGAATCCATCAGCACGACGTGAGAACGTACCGTTCACCCGAAAAGGGTTAAATACAATTTCAAAACAAGCCAACCATAATTATTCTTTCCCTGGTCGCCTCGTCAGGCACAGGAAGACGTCCTTCATTCCGACAGCCATCAGACTTTACAACGCATCACTGAGCCCATGAGGGTGACAGTTACCATCTTCCTGGACACTTACTGTAGACTTGTGTATATTCTTACTGTATATTTTATACTAGAATGTATATACATAACATACGAAATGTGAATCCTGGACCGTACTTTATTATTATTATCATCTTATTCTTAGGCTTATTTTATTCTTTGGCCTTTTTTTTTTTTGTTATTCTTATTCGTGACTTTGTTCCGTCTACCTAAATGTTTATTACTGTGAGCGATTTGTAGTGCCAAACTTCGCTCTCGGAATGATCCCTCGGGAGAGAGAGAGAGCGAAAGAGGGAGAGAGAGAGAGGGAGAGAGAGCAAGAGAGAGAGAGAGGTGCTCACATCGCTGGCCAGCTTCTCGTAGTCCTCCATCAGCTGCTCGTTCTCCTGGTTGACAGCCAGCACCTTGCAGATCCTGTTGGCCGCCGTCTCAGCCTGGATGGTGGGGAGGAGGAGGAGGATGAGGGGGAGGGGGGACAGCATGAGACATCCAGCATTGATTAAAGCTCCTGCTGCTGCTGTTGCTGTTGCTAACGGAGAGAGCGGTCTGGGTCTGGGAGGTGGAGGAGGTGGAGGAGGAGGAGGAGGAGGAGGAGGAGGAGGGGTGGTGGAGCTCGGTCTAGAAGTTTCTATGATGAGGCACATTATGTATGCGGCGCTGCTGTATGTAATTGCACTCAAGTGCCTGTGGCACTGAAGTTCGAAACTGTTTGACGAAACAACGTTACTTAGCTGCCAGAGTTGTACCCTTACCGCTGACTTGTTGTCGCTTTGGATAAAAGCGTCGGCTAAATTGAACTAAATGTAAAACCGCTATGTGTGAAGTGGTTTATATATTTATTTCCGTGTATTTATCTTTGACGCAAAGCGCCCCACAGACAGGCAATGCTACAGTACTCACACACACTCGAGGCACTTGCAATCTGTAAAAAACGCTTTGGATAAAAGCAGTCAGCTTGAATGACTAAAATGTAAATGTATATATACTGTACATACAGTGAGCCACTCTGCCCCTAGTGGCGGCTCACCGTCGTGGCACCCTGAATCACGGGGTCTGCTCTCATGCTTCACATCTGTCACACACACAGTGTGTCCTTGTCTTATAACGCAGTGGGTTTCTCTACGGGGCTTTTAAAAGTTTCTCATTTCACATTTTAACGTTAAAAGATATGATGTAAATCGCACACATATTGTACATGCAGTTCAGCCTGGATTCTCGTCATGACTAAATAATAAAGCCTTCTCTCTTCAGTGGTATCCATTGTAGAAGCCCCCCCCCCCTCCATTTATACCCTTCTGTGACCCTGCATGAGCACCGCGGGGGTCTCGTCTTCCAGATGACTCCCCCTGAGGTCTGCGGCAGCGAGCCGGCATGTGACGGTATCGTGAGCACACATCTGTAATGTCTGGATCTGTATGTTCTGTGAGAGTACAGTACAGAGTACAGTACAGAGAGACGTACAGAGAGCCGTACAGAGTACAGTACAGAGAGACGCACGGAGAGCCGCACAGAGAGCCGCACGGGCCTGTGTGTCATTTCAGTTCACCTCGTCTCTATAGCAGCGAGCGCTCTGTCTGTGGGGAGAGAGAGGCAGAGCGATAGATAGCCGAGAGGGACGCATGTTACCAAGGACACACGAGGCACATATTGTACCTGTCGCCAGGTGTGTGTGTGTGTGTGTGTGTGTGTGCGTGCGTGTGTGTGTGCATCTACATCCGGGGGGGGGGGGGGGCACCTTTCCTTGCTGCACAGTAGTCTTTTTATGGAACAGCAGCAGCATATATTGTTATAGTCTCTCAACCTACATACAGAGAGCTGGAGAGAGAGAGAGAGAGAGAGAGAGAGAGAGAGAGAGAGAGAGAGAGAGAGAGAGAGAGAGACTGAACCAGGGGGGGGGGGGGGGGGGCTCCTCCCAGACACAGCACTCTCATAACACCCCCCCCCCCCCCCCCCGTCTTCAGAACCGAGCTGGCAATATGCACAGAGAGCGGTATAAGTGGGGTTACTATGACAACCCCTGCAGACATCTCTCCGCTGTATCCCCCATACTGTAGGTTTTCCAGGTCAATGTTGTCAGACACGGCGGCGGCGTTTATCATCATTCAAAAAGCAGGAGCGGAGAGAGGTAGAGGAAAAGGTATTTGCAGAGCAAAGAGTGAAACTTAAGCCACATGCACAGATACAGTATATCTTGAGCGGTTCTTTATTTTTAGAATGTTTTTTTTTTTACAGTGCATTCGTCTTCCGTATAGCCTACAAATGCACCGTAATCAGTAAAGGATTTATTCCGTCAGCAATTTTAGAGACAAAAAAAATAAATAGATAAAAAAGACAGGATGTCAGGGTTGAAATCGAAACCTAAGGAAAGCCATTTCCGAAAACGATCTGGGTTTTCTTCGAATGAGAACTTATAGATTTATTAGATTTATAATCTATAACTAAAGGAAACGCGCGGGGGAAGAGCCTGCCCGGCGATGACCCCTTAGAACGCGGAGAGAGAGAGAGAGAGAGAGAGAGAGAGAGAGAGAGAGTTAGAGAGAGAGAGAGTGAGAGATATAGAGTGAGAGATAGTTAGATAGTGAGAGTGAGTGAGAGGGTTAGAGTGAGAATTAGAGAGTGAGAGAGAGTTAGAGAGAGAGTTAGAGTGAGTGAGAGAGAGTTAGAGAGAGAGAGTGAGAGAGAGAGTTAGAGAGTGAGAGAGAGTTAGAGAGAGAGAGTTAGAGAGTGAGAGAGAGTTAGCGAGAGAGAGTTAGAGTGAGTGAGAGAGAGTTAGAGAGAGAGAGTGAGAGAGAGAGTTAGAGAGTGAGAGAGAGTTAGAGAGAGAGAGTTAGAGAGTGAGAGAGAGTTAGAGAGAGAGAGTTAGAGAGTGAGAGAGAGTTAGAGAGAGAGAGTTAGAGAGGAGAGAGAGAGTTAGAGAGAGAGAGTGAGAGAGATATAGAGTGAGAGATAGTTAGATAGTGAGAGAGTGAGTGAGAGGGTTAGAGTGAGAATTAGAGAGTGAGAGAGAGTTAGAGAGAGAGAGTTAGAGTGAGTGAGAGAGAGTTAGAGAGAGAGTGAGAGAGAGAGAGTTAGAGCGTGAGAGAGTTAGAGAGAGAGAGTTAGAGTGAGTGAGAGAGAGAGAATTAGAGAGAGAGAGTGAGAGAGAGAGTTAGAGAGTGAGAGAGAGAGAGTTAGAGAGTGAGAGAGAATTAGAGAGAGAGAGTGAGAGAGTGAGAGAGAATTAGAGAGAGAGAGTTAGAGAGAGAGTTAGAGAGTGAGAGAGAGTTAGAGAGAGAGAGTTAGAGAGAGAGAGTTAGAGAGTGAGAGAGAGTTAGAGAGTGAAAGAGAGTTAGAGTGAGTGAGAGAGAGTTAGAGAGAGAGAGAGAGAGAGAGATAGATAGAGAGATGGCTTCGAAGTACAGTCTCTCTCACAGGACTCGGCTCCTCTCAGAGAGGGGAGGCTCAGTCCTCCTTTGTTAGGCTCGCTGGCTGGCGGCGGTGGGGAAACTTGGCTCGTGTCGGGGGGGAGGACATGCTCTGGAGGACATGCTCTGGAGGACATGCTCTGAGTCTGGAGGACTCCGGAGCCGCGGAGCAGGGCTGCCTTAAAAGGGTCGGCCAGGATGTGCAGGTCGTGCTTCCATGAGCAAACGCTACGCCGCCGCGCGCCGGGCCTGTTCACTGGAGCCTCCGTCAGCCGGCCTTTCAGACACGCGGCTCCACTGTGAGGCTCACTTAACCCTTTCACTGCCACACTAGAAAGGGTTAATCATTTCACTGCCACACTAGAAAGGGTTAACCATTTCACTACCACACTAGAAAGGGTTAACCCTTTCACTGCCACACTAGAAAGGGTTAACCATTTCACTACCACACTAGAAAGGGTTAACCATTTCACTACCACCACCAGCACCACACTAGAAAGGCTTAACCCTTTTACTACCACACTACAGACTGTTAACCCTTTCACTACCACACTACAGAAGGTTAACCCTTTCACTATCACACTACAGACGGTTAACCTTTCACTACCACACACTACAGAAGGTTAACCCTTTCACTACCACACTACAGAAGGTTAACCCTTTCACTACCACACTACAGATGGTTAACCTTTCACTACCACACTACAGACGGTTAACCTTTCACTATCACACTACAGAAGGTTAACCTCTCACTACCACACTACAGCAGGTTAACCTCTCACTACCACACTACAGAAGGTTAACCTTTCACTATCACACTACAGACGGTTAACCTTTCACTATCACACTACAGAAGGTTAACCTTTCACTACCACACTACAGAAGGTTAACCTCTCACTACCACACTACAGAAGGTTAACCTTTCACTACCACACTGCAGAAGGTTAACCTTTCACTACCACACTGCAGAAGGTTAACCTTTCACTACCACACTACAGAAGGTTAACCTTTCACTACCATACTACAGCAGGTTAACCTCTCACTATCACACTACAGATGGTTAACCTTTCACTACCACACTACAGACGGTTAACCCTTTCACTACCACACTACAGAAGGTTAACCTCTCACTACCACACTACAGAAGGTTAACCTTTCACTACCACACTACAGAAGGTTAACCTCTCACTACCACACTACAGAAGGTTAACCTCTCACTACACCACACTACAGCAGGTTAACCTCTCACTATCATACTACAGCAGGTTAACCTCTCACTACCACACTACAGAAGGTTAACCTCTCACTACACCACACTACAGAAGGTTAACCCTTTCACTACCACACTACAGACGGTTAACCCTTTCACTACCACACTACAGAAGGTTAACCTTTCACTACCACACTACAGACGGTTAACCTTTCACTACCACACTACAGACGGTTAACCGTAGTGAATGGTAAATGGCTGCATTTATATAGGGCTTTTATCCAAAGCGCTTTACAATTTGTTCCTCGCATTGATTCACACACCGACGGCGGAGGCGACCATGCAAGGTGCCAACCTGCACATCAGGAGCTATTAGGTGTTAAGTGTCTTGCTCAAGGACACTTCGACACGCTGCGTCGGAGGAGCGGGAATCGAACCGTGAAAGGGTTAAGTCTCGACGGGGGCCACAGTCACCAGAGGAGCCGGCGTCCAGCCCGGCGGGTGGAAGAGCCATCTCATAACAAGTCCTTTAGAAAGCGGAGACTTGGACCATGCAGCATGGTGACGTTTAACCCTTTCACTACCACACTACAGAAGGTTAACCCTTTACTATCACATTACAGACGGTTAACCATGAAACGGTTAACCCTTTGCCGTGTGGCAGTGAAAGGGTTAACCTTCTGTGTTGTCGCAGTGAAAGGGTTAAGATAATGGGGATGTAGTACGCCTATACTTTCAGAATTCATACATGTTGTTGTTCCTCTGGTCTAAGATGGTGCAAAAATAGCAGCAACTAGGTCCCGAATCCAAAAACTAGAGTAGCTAAAACTCAAACTTGTGATGTCATCAATTATAAAGTCTGACGCTGCTCCATAGACGATGAATTGAATTGGGAAAGATTTGATTGATGACCCAGGGGAATGTTCCGAGTTCGTAGATATGTATCGTTTCAGAATCGACATCACTGCTATAGAATAAAGCTAGTTTTGGATATAAAAAAAGAAAACAAACGTTCTGTGGGTCCAGAAAATCAGTCTCACATTCATTGTCAATGGAGCAGCTCCAGACTTTATACCTGATGACGTCACACGTTTGATCGTTACTTCTCTGGTTCCAGGCTTTGGGGAGAGAGAGTAGCTCAGGTTCACTAATATTGATTAAACTACTACTATGCTAATATATATTTTTTTTGTCCAATTTTTCTCCTATTTTTCTATCTTTCTCCCATCCCAATTTCGTGATTCCAATTCTTCCCTCCCCTGTCTTGAACGTTGCTAGACTATGCCTCCCACTGGTCGGCTGTAGGGAGGATAGAAGCCTTGCATCACGTGTCCCCTCCGGTACACGAGGAGGCAGCCTGTCGCATCTTTTCACTGCAGCAGCTTGAACTCTCAGTGGCGAGGAGTAACGCGTGGGAGGCTCACGCTGCCCCCGATACTTCCTGTTTCCGCCGCACCGGCGTCACCCAACCGACCTGTAGGAGTCGCTGTCCACAACGTCCAATCCCCACCCACCGGCTTTCCCACCCTCTAATACTGCCAATTGTGTTAGTATGACGACCGGCCAAGCCGGTAGCAACGCAGAGAGCTGGGCTCGATACCAGCATCTCCTACGTTAGTGGCGAGCGCCTTGCCCACTGCGCCACTCAGCCGCCCTACTACTACGCTAATATGTCTCTACTACTACTATACACTCAAGACTGCAGCACCCAAGTTCAACACTGTTTGACGAACAACGTTACTTCGCTGCCAGAGTCGTGCCCTTCCTGCTGACCTGTTGTACAGAACTTGTAAGTCGCTTTGGATGAAAAAGCCGTTTCAGCTAAATGACTAAATGTAACTGTAATGTAAACTGTTTTAGGCCATGGAAATAACATAGTGGAACCTTTAATTTGAGCATTGTTCCCCCTTAAGACTTCATCCAGGCAACGGTAGAGCGACGGTGTTTATAGTGACATTCCTGCCTTTTTTTTTTAACGTTGCGATCGGAGCTCCCTCCCTCCCCTCCCCTCCTCCCTCCTGCATCTACTCCCTCCCCTGCCTCCCTTCCCTCCTCCCTCCCCTCCCTCCTGCATCTACTCCCTCCCTCCCTCCCCTCCTGCATCTACTCCCTCCCCTGCCTCCCTTCCCTCCTCCCTCCCCTCCCTCCTGCATCTACTCCCTCCCTCCCCTCCCTCCTGCATCTACTCCCTCCCTCCCCTCCCTCCCTCCCTCCTGCATCTACTCCCTCCCCTCCTCCCTCCCTCCCTTCCCTCCTCCCTCCTGCATCTACTCCCTCCCTCCCCTCCCTCCCTCCCTCCTGCATCTACTCCCTCCCCTGCCTCCCCTCCCTCCTGCATCTACTTCCTCCCCTCCTCCCTCCCTCCCTCCCTTCCCTCCTCCCTCCTGCATCTACTCCCTCCCTCCCTCCTGCATCTACTCCCCTCCCCTGCCTCCCTCCCTCCCCTCCCTCCTGCATCTACTCCCCTCCCCTGCCTCCCTTCCCTTCTCCCTCCCTCCCTCCCTCCCTCCCCTCCCTCTACTCCCTCCCCTGCCTCCCTCCCCTCCCTCCTCCCTCCCACCCCTCCCTGCCCGTCGGTCATGCCAGCACGGTAAAACCCTGTGCCAGGACTCCCCTCCGCAGGAGGTCAATAACTCCATTAGGGCAGCCAGCGGATCCTAATAAAGACAGAGCCCGGCCGAGGAGAAGATCAGTCGCTTGACTGTTCTCGGTCGAGATCCGTCGTCCTTGTCGTCGCGCGTTAAAAACCGACGACGTGAGAACGTCTCGCTGGCTGGAACCCAAACGTGAAGAAAAAAAAGCTCCATAAATCTCACACCGTCGTCTCATGTGTTACTGCGTTCATTTCTAATGTGCTTCCTGTGTGTGATTTACGTGATTCTCCCTGTGCTTTCATACATGATTATGACTATTTGAAAAATGGTGAGTTTTTATGGTGTACACATATTATAACATAAGGGAGTGTTTGGCTTCGACATTTTACTTCGACAAAATACTTAATTTCCTGCATTCTATGCACCAATTTGTGCCTTTTCTGGATCAATTCATGGTGGAAATGTCTTTATTTATGTAAAGGAAAAGACAACATTCAGGTACCTGCTGACACAAATATGATGCAGTAAGACTCCTGATTTACCCTCCTGTATTATTATATATAGTTACAGATAAGAAGGATGTATAAATGTTTTGACCCCCTTGTTTTTGACCTCTTTTGGGGAGGGGGTTGTCTTTCATATCATATTAGCTATATATTTTGAGGGGGACAAATAGACCTCTTCTCAATATTGAGGGGGACATGTCCCCCACAACCCCCCCCCCCCCCCCCTAATAATACGCCTATGTTATCACATGTAATCACTTGATCGTTGATCACCTTCAGATTTTCACATGTGATATGTACGTGTGAGTGTGTGTGTGTGTGCGTGTGTGTGTGTGCGTGTGTGTGTAATCGTGTGAGCACACGTGGTAATCACGTACATCACATGCGAAGTGATCTAGAAACACACTGGGAACACACGTGACGAAGTAGAGTGAAAAGCGGGATTCTTCACGTGTGATATTCCTCTGGCTTTTCTGAGAAGGGCTGCACTGAACCAAAGATCAGTGTCTCCTGCTGCCGCCTCGAGAACAGGAACTCAAGAGGTCGTTTGGAACGCGTGTTCGTACTACGTTGGGTGGGTGGGCCGTCGGGTCTCACAGGTAACAAAATAGATAAAGCTCGGAAAACGACCAGGAACTCCACTGCGTAATAGTCGCATAAAAAAACTGCACCCCGTTGCATTCTGTCGATGGCAACAAGGATGGTGGCAGCCCATTGGCTGGAGACAGGGGGTCAGGTGAGGTAAAAAGCGGTTCACCGGTTGGACGGCGGGTGAAAATATAAACAACGTGGACCAGAGGGAATCTCACCTTCTGCTTGCCTGAGAACGCATGGTAGTAACAGGAGACATACGTCATGATGGCCTTCTCATCTGGCCTCAAGGTGCTAATGATATCTGCCCAGGGAACAGAGGGAGGGGAGAGAGAGAGCAAGGACACACACAGAGAGAGAGAGAGAGAGAGAGCAAGGACACAGAGAGAGAGAGAGAGGAGAGAAGAAACGAGCAGAGTAAAAGTGTGCAGAGACAAAAAGGGCCAGCAGGGGGCAGAGTCACCGGGGAGGCGACAATGGGCACAAGCGCATCTCTCCAGTCCTTCAGTGAGTGAGTGGTTACAACTCAAGCGATGTTGTCTCTGTGTGTGTGTGTGTGTGTGGGGGGGGGTTTGGGGGTGTGGCTGGAATGTGTCCCTCACTCTCCTGACCAATGAAAGTATCCGCTGAACAGCTGGGGCTCCATGGCTCACGCCCCCGCGCTGCTGTGTACATATCCAGCCATTCCAATCATAAACAGACAGTCTCTTATCCGCGCGTCTCTTAAACACAGCTGCACCGCAAGATATTCCTTTTGTTCTGGAGTCTCTCTCTCTCTCTCTCCGATGTAAATTAGGCCTCTTATATAACCGCTACTCTGTTCAGTTGATCCACACGACAGTCAAAGAGGAGACTTAAAAAGAAGTTGAAGTTTTGTCCCGTCCCCCCCCCCCCCCATTCGTCTCCTCAACGCGCCTGCCCCCGGAAAAATAACCTTCTGTGAAACTTGACACGCGCTGCAATGAATATTTATATGAAACCGTGCAGTCTTGTTGTTGTCGAGCTGTCGCTACGCGTCGTACGTGAGCCGCCGCGTTGTCACCGTATCCGCGTGTCTCGTCACACCGCGGAACCTGAACGTTAGCGGATGCGTCGGCACAAATCGGGGCCTCGTAAAGCGTTTTTCTCGTTTTGATCCGTGAAGCGAACGGGACACCGGAAAGGCAGCTGTCAAACGAGGAGACGTTATCCAACAGGAGTCATATAAAACAATTCACATGGGGAGACGTGAGGGGGGGGGGGGGGGGGTGAGGCTGCCCCCTCCAGAACCGCTATATGCGGGAACCATTAAAAAAAAACGTTTGTAGTGTCACCTCTAATACAGCGCGTCTCTCTTCTCCCCTCCGCCGGGGCTGTCGTCGTGGAGAACGAGAGCGACCGGCTCTTTAAACTATTACCTCTCTCACGCTGCGCTGCGCGGTGCCTTCAGGGTAATCTGACCCTCTCTGTCAGAGAACCCCGGGCTTTTATCATCTCCAATCACCATCATTTATCCAACGCACTTCCAGGCATTCCGTCTCCGCTCAGACTCTCTCATCACAGATAACTGGAAGAGGGGGAGCGCGGAGGAACATGGAACTATTATAACTGTGGCGGACTCCAAGAGTTGTATAGCATAACAGGGTTGACTCAGAGTTGTATAGTATAACAAGGTTGACTCTAAGAGTTGTATAGTATAACAGGGTTGACTAAGAGGTGTATAGTATAACAGGGTTGACTCTAAGAGTCGTATAGTATAACAGGGTTGACTCTAAGAGTTGTATAGTATAACAGGGTTGACTCTAAGAATTGTATAATATAACAGGGTTGACTCTAAGAGTTGTATAGTATAACAGGGTTGACTAAGAGTTGTATAGTATAACAGGGTTGACAAGAGTTGTATAGTATAACAGGGTTGACTCTAAGAGTTGTATAGTATAACAGGGTTGACTCTAAGAGTTGTATAGTATAACAGGGTTGACTAAGAGTTGTATAGTATAACAGGGTTGACTAAGAGTAGTATAGTATAACAGGGTTGACTAAGAGTTGTATAGTATAACAGGGTTGACTAAGAGTTGTATAGTATAACAGGGTTGACTAAGAGTTGTATAGTATAACAGGGTTGACTAAGAGTTGTATAGTATAACAGGGTTGACTCTAAGCGTTGTATAGTATAACAAGGTTGACTAAGAGTTGTATAGTATAACAGGGTTGACTAAGAGTTGTATAGTATAACAGGGTTGACTAAGAGTTGTATAGTATAACAGGGTTGACTCTAAGAGTTGTATAGTATAACAGGGTTGACTCTAAGAGTTGTATAGTATAACAGGGTTGACTCTAAGAGTTGTATAGTATAACAGGGTTGACTCTAAGAGTTGTATAGTATAACAGGGTTGACTAAGAGTTGTATAGTATAACAGGGTTGACTCTAAGAGTTGTATAGTATAACAGGGTTGACTAAGAGTTGTATAGTATAACAGGGTTGACTAAGAGTTGTATAGTATAACAGGGTTGACTAAGAATTGTATAGTATAACAGGGTTGACTAAGAGTTGTATAGTATAACAGGGTTGACTAAGAGTTGTATAGTATAACAGGGTTGGACTGGAGATGTGCTTGTGCCCATTGCCTATAAGAACGGAGTGTGTCGTCCCATCATGCAATTGGTGGTGTGTGTGAACCATGCGGAAAGTGAAGGACAGTGACCCCTGTGGGGCGGGCTGTGCACTGCAGAGAGAAGAAGGGCACGGTTAGGAAACAAGACAGAGGAGAGCAGTAAAACCAGGGAGGAGGAACGGGAGCAGCAGGAGGAGGAGGAGGAGGAGGAGTTGGGAGTTGCATTGCATCCTGGGATACCTTCTGGGCGCCTGAGAAGGCGTGGTAGAAGCTAGAGACGTAGGTCATGATGGCCTTCTCGTCCGGGCGGGCAGTGCCCACGATGTCTGTTGGGGGAAGAGAGGAGTTCGGGGGCGGGGGAGGGGAGGGGGAGGCGGGATGGGTGGCCATGTTAAACAGAACCACACACACACACACACCAACAGAGAGGAGGAGAAATGAGGTTTCCATCCGTCACATAAACAATATCCAGGAAGGAAGAAAAACACTTAAAGTCACTCTCCAGACGCGCTCGACAAGAGCTAATTAGACTAAGCTAAACTCTCTCCCTCTAGCACACATACACACACATTATGCTAGCTTTCTCACGCATACAGTACATACATAAACACATACATACCCGAGCACGCACGCACGCACACACCTACACACACACACACAAGCACACACACTGCTCACTCTCTCACGCGTGCAGTACATAGTTACAGACACACTCACACACACATTGTGCTCACTCTCTCACGCATGCAGTACATACACACACACACACACACACACACACACACACATGGAAAGGACAGCAGAGTCTGAGAACAAAGCGTTCGTCTGGGTGAACTGAGAGACTACTGTAGACTAAAAGCCTGTGGAACTGATGACAAGAAAAAGGCTGCATGTAACCAATTAAAGGCACCAGTTAACCCTTTCACTGCCACACTACAGAAGGTTAACCCTTTACTATCACACTACCGACGGGTGGTTAAAGGAACACAACGACGTTATGGGAAATGCGCTCACCGTCTTCTCCAGAGTCAGACAAGAAGTTAGATACCGGTTTCCTCTCTGTGCGTTCAGGAGAAAGCTATCTTAGCACAAATGAATGGAAGGCGGATATGGACAAGCTAGGCTAGGCTTATCCGTATCCGCTTCCATTAATTTGTACTAAGCTAGGCTAGCTTGCAGCCGGATAGATTTCTACTGAATGCACACAGAGACTCTGGAGAAGATGGTAAGCGCGTTTCCCATAAAGTTGGCGTATTCCAAGAAGGAATTCAGAGAAAACATTCCCCCCAAAAAAAACACAACACTTGACACAGGGTTGAACATAATGGACTGTTGCCTACCTTCTGCGTCCAACATCTTGGGGATATCAAGGTACTTCTCTGCCACGTCGAAGGCTGTGTTCAGGTTGGTCATGGGGTCATCCTGTCAGCGAGAGAGAGAGAGAGAGAGAGAGAGAGAGAGAGAGAGAGAGAGACCACCGCATACAATTAGAATCAGAGACGCAGCGTCTTCAATACCCTTTAGGAACACAGTGCATTAAGTCCGACGGTGCCGTCTGGCCTCCATTCCCCACACGGTTTTCCGTCACACCCTGTTAAAAAGGCGAGGGAGGCTCTGCACTGGACAGAGGAGCAGTATCCACTGGAGGAGGCCATGGGAACGCAGGCAAAGTGTGACATCTACATCCTTGAGTAGGATTAATTTCACAAGGCCGTCAAGAACGTGTCGGTGTTACGTGACGAGGTCGCGATCGCTACTCTGCGTTTACAGCGTGCGGTCGAGGACCCTGTCAAAAAGCAGGGAGGTGAGACGTCTTTTTCTGCCGTCACCCAAAATATCTTTTTAAGAATCGGTGGTGGAGCCAATGTTTATTTAAGTGGCATATTCCAGCTCTGTGAGATGGTCTACAAGATAATAAAAAAAGAAATCATGGGAAATGGCCCTTAGAGCCTCAGCGAGGATTGGAAATAGCAGAGAGAACGCTCGCACCGCTTTGGCCACATTGAATTCCTAATAGGTGACGGCGCACCCATCGCCTTTTGGCTAAAAACTAAAAAAGTCCCAAACGGAAAGAATAGTCCGATTTCACGTGGTGGTAGTCGAGACTTGGGGCAACAACTTTGTTGTTGGCTCCTATTTAACACTTTTGCGGCCAACCACGTATACATACGTTATTAGGCGCCAACGGTTAACGGCCAAAAACGTATATATACGTTTTTAGATAGTTTTCCCTTTTATTCGATTTTAATACCCTATTCAATGTCAGGGAGCTGTATTTTGCCTGTAAAAGGCATACTGGGACTCCGAAGGTGCAGTACCGGCCAGATCCTGCTAGTAGCGCTGTATCGAGAATGCAGTAACCCCCGTTCCAGACCGGGTGCCGCACTGAAAACGCTCCGGGCGCTCTTCTGAACCTAGGGCTTCATCCGATCGCATTGAATAGTTTTCGGGACCCCCGATTCATTATGCTGTGGTGGGTTATGTCGTCGACCAAATGGACATACGATCTACCAGATGGCGATCAAATAATTGGAATATTCTTTTTGGAATCCCACCGGCCACAGGTAAGAACAATTGGACGTCAATTTCAGCTTGATCGTGCTATGTTTTCATAGCCATCCCCCTGATCAGCGTATGTTGTGGTAATAACGAATGCCGTTATTGGCAATCAATTAATCAGAAACGACCCCCCTCCCCTTTCATGCATTCATGATGAAACATAATACCTATCATATGCATTTGATTTTTTAATTGTAGCGTGTGTAGGGACGAAACGCCAATGGATTTGGTATAATACACGTTGCGGCTTATAAACAGCCTCCCAGGAATTAGCCCCGATCATTCCGAAATAACACTCATATTCACCACGGTATAAAACGGGAACGTATGGATGGAATCTTTTTATCTTTTTTGCATCTTGAACGGAAGGTTCTTACTGTCAAATGACCATGATATTGTATCCATAGCTATAATATAAAATATACATTTAGCTCTACAAACAACGTGACGCACAGTGAAAGTGTGTAATGAAAAGCTGGCTGTGGCTAAACAGGCCGGGGAATTCCAATGGCCGGGAATGAGTTAAGGGGAGTAGCTGTTTGAATAAAAAAAACGCCAACGCCACTTTTGACAGGCATTTCCCCAACAAATCATCAACCGACAAACTCCATTGTGTGGCACAGGGGTTGGCTACAGTTTGAGTGGTCGTTGTTCTGCCAATTGAAAGTATCGTCTGGGACTTTGGCTTTTTGTGAGGGAACTGGGAAGTGGCCCAAAAACGGAAGGAGCCGAAACTGAGTTCTGAACAGCGTTGTGGGCGGAGCTCCTGTTTGATTACATTAACACTTTCAGCACCAGCCATTATCTCCATCCTTGTAGTCAATGGGCCACGCTTTAAAAGATAGGCCTTTTCACTGTGCGTCACGATGTTTGCAGAGCTATATCTGTATTCTATATTATAGCTATGGAGACTATACTATGGCTCATTTGACAGTCACTATCTCTCGTCCAACATGTAAAAAAGAGTAAATTTCTTCATGTATACGTTTGCGTGTTATCCTGTGGTGAATATTGTATAGTTTCAGAGTGATCCTGGCTAATTCCTGGAAGCTGCGTTATGGAGCGCTATGTGGATTTAGCTAAAGGCGTTCGCGTTGCTCGCCTGGACGCGTTACTATTTCCAAATCAAAGGTATATAATAGGTATTATGTTTCATCATGAATGCATCAAAGGGGGGGTGTCGTTTTTTGGAGTATGTTACATATGATCGTTGCGATCGATGTGAAATCATTGTTGGATCAAAGTAGGATTGATGTCATATAGTCCTTACCTTTACTAGGAGGTATCCCAAAAAGAATATTCCAATTGTCTGATCGCGATTTCCAGTATTGATGTCCATCGGGTCCCTGACATGAAATGGCACAACATATGCATGAAGTGTGCTGAACGTGTTCCAAAGTGCTCGGATGAAGCGATTCACTTGCCCAAGTCCAAATTCTCCGCCCGGACTATATATAATGTAACACACAGTGTGAAATAAGGTTTCAAAGGGTGGGCGATACTGCCACCTAGCAGGATTCGGCCGGCATTGCACTCTCTGCGTCTCAGAATGAGTCCCAACGATACACAGAGGTCCGTGAGACTGTATAGAATAAAAATTTAATAAAAGAAAAAAACGATGAAAACGATCGAAACCCCGACTATACTCGGGTTCTGGCGCTCAACGGTTGGCGAGATAACCCGACTATAGTCGTAGTTGGCCGTGAATGAGTTAAACTGCGTTCTGAACAGCATTGTGGGCGGAGCTCCCGTTTGATTACTTTAAACTGCGTTTTGAACAGCATTGTGGGCGGAGCTTCCATTTGATTACTTTAAACTGCGTTTTGAACAGCATTGTGGGTGGAGCTCCCGTTTGATTACATTAAAGTAAAACTTTAAACTTGGAGACACACTCACCTTGCGAAGCTTGCCGTAGTCGATGAGCTCTGGACGGTGCCGGTGAATGAGCGCACAGAAACCCAAGCCATCTTTCCAGCTGTGTGTGTGAGAGAGAGAGAGAGAGAGAGAGAGAGAGAGAGAGAGAGAGAGAGAGAGAGAGAGAGAGAGAGAGAGAGAGAGAGAGAGAGAGAGATGGAGCAAGAGAGATATAGAGGAATGGACAGAAAGAGAGACAGAGATATGGAGAGAGACAGGTGAACGGGGGAGAGAGAGAGAGAGAGAAACAGGTGAACGGAGAGAGGGACAGGTGAATGGAGAGAGAGAGAAAAAGAGAGAGGGAGGTGAGCAGTAGAAAGGGAATTTGAAGTGTCTTTGATGAAGACAAATATCATCTCATTCCAGTCTCATGTGTGTAATAATAATCATGACAACTCCTTCACACCCCCCTCCCTCCCTCCAATCCCATGTCCTGTGTGTATAATGGTGACACCCCCCCCCACCCCCCCCCTCTCTCCAGTCTCAACTCCTTCAGCCCACCCCCTCCTGGTGTGATGGATGATCAACACCAATGTAGCACACAGTCCACATTACAGTTAGAACACCAGCACTAGAGAAGCTACAGTTATGACACATTCCACCACAGAGCTGGGAGGTATGACCTGAAATCCATGTTGCGGTATCATTTCCACATTTACCTCCATATTTATTCTTGCACTGGAGGAGGAATGCATTTACCTAACATAATAACAAAAGGGGCGAATTGAGGACAGTAAAAGATTCATAATGTGGGTATTGGCAGTGTGGTGGAAAATCCATAACTATGAACAGTTATGGAATGTACTTGTGAATAATAGAGATACATAAATAATAATGATATAGTCTATGTGTTTAATGTACATACAGGCCTGGTGACGTGTTTAGCTGTAGACGTGGATGTTTAGAAGCCCACGCATTAATATGACAGAAAGTCAGGATGGTCTGCCAAGAGAGCTTTAGTGTGACTTAAATAGAATCACTATGTACACAATCAGGGTAGATGAGGTGCTGATACAGGGTGTTTTAGTGTCTGTTCTCACAGATCAATATGTATAAAACACATAATGACAGTGTTTTGCCAGTTCTTCCTTCCTTGCATCTGTAATCAATACATCTTAAAATCTAAATCTTATTCCCCACTACAGTAGCCTTGACGTTCAGTTCATCCCCTAGCGCTGCCCTATGGAGCACATTAGTCTTCTCCACCAGGGAAGGGCTCTGGAACCCCCCCCCCCCCCCCCCAAAAACACAAGGCCCATCTCCATTTCCCAGCCCCCCCCCCCCAGCTTGTCTGTCTGTGTTATGGCTGCATGTTGTTCGTCTCACTGTCCCATCCCTCACTGTAAAGTGACTAGGAGTTCTAGAAGAAAAGCACTTTATGAATGACAGTTTATTATCGTTATCATTATTATCATCATCATTGTTGTGGCAGCCAGCGACCCTAGGTCTGCAGCGGTGGCTGTTGGGAAGAGCGCTCCCCGTCTCCTCGCCGTCAGACAAGAGGAGGTGCAATAAGGAGGTCATTGTTCTTGCTCTCTTTGATGACCTCCTCAGACTGAGAGATCTATTGCCGTCATCTCTCAGGGAACCACATCAAAGGCCTCGCTGTACACCCGACCCCCCCCCCCCCCCCACCCTTCCCCCTTCCTCCTCCTCCTCCTCCTTCTGTTCTGTTCTGCTCCGGGAACATCATCTCTCTCCTTTTTTTTTTACCTTCCCCAGATACCAGCTCCTCCCCTCCTCCTCCCCCCCTCCTCCTCTTTCATCCACACATCTGAGGCTCATACCAGTCGCGCTCGTCAATAATTCAAAAATACGGCAGCAGGTGGTGGTTGTTGTGTGTACGGTGAGCTCGGGAGCCGTGAGGAAACCGGTGGTAAGGCACTTCTCCTCGGCGCTCCTCCGCCGGGCCTCCTGTGTCTCTCCTCCTCCACCAGCCTGGTGTGTGAGCGCTCTGAGGCCCCGGTCCTGTCTCTCTCTCTCCTCCTCCACCAGGCCTGGTGTGTGAGCGCTCTGAGCCCCAGGTCCTGTCTCTCTCTCTCTCCTCCTCCACCAGGCCTGGTGTGTGAGCGCTCTGAGCCCCGGGTCCTGTCTCTCTCTCTCCTCCTCCACCAGGCCTGGTGTGTGAGCGCTCTGAGCCCAGGTCCTGTGTCTCTCTCTCCTCCTCCACCAGGCCTGGTGTGTGAGCGCTCTGAGCCCCTGGTCCTGTCTCTCTCTCTCCTCCTCCACCAGGCCTGGTGTGTGAGCGCTCTGAGCCCCGGGTCCTGTGTGTCTCTCTCCTCCTCCTCCACCAGGCCTGGTGTGTGAGCGCTCTGAGCCCCCTGGTCCTGTCTCTCTCTCTCCTCCTCCTCCACCAGGCCTGGTGTGTGAGCGCTCTGAGCCCCAGGTCCTGTGTCTCTCCTCCTCCTCCACCAGGCCTGGTGTGTGAGCGCTCTGAGCCCCAGGTCCTGTCTCTCTCTCTCCTCCTCCACCAGGCCTGGTGTGTGAGCGCTCTGAGCCCCGGGTCCTGTCTCTCTCTCTCTCTCCTCCTCCACCAGGCCTGGTGTGTGAGCGCTCTGAGCCCCGGGTCCTGTCTCTCTCTCTCTCTCCTCCTCCACCAGGCCTGGTGTGTGAGCGCTCTGAGCCCCGGGTCCTGTGTCTCTCTCTCCTCCTCCACCAGGCCTGGTGTGTGAGCGCTCTGAGCCCCGGGTCCTGTGTCTCTCTCTCCTCCTCCACCAGGCCTGGTGTGTGAGCGCTCTGAGCCCCCTGGTCCTGTGTCTCTCTCTCCTCCTCCACCAGGCCTGGTGTGTGAGCGCTCTGAGCCCCGGGTCCTGCGGTCGCGTCGCCTGTTCCCGGTTAAAAAGCCGCTCCGCTCCCCCTCTGTTCCCCATTAGTCTGCGTGCGATGCGTTCGAGCCGTCGGTTCCGTGCGCAAATCACGAAAAGCCCTTCACGATCCACCGTTATCCGCGGGTGCATTCAAACGGCGGTGCCTAAAAAAAAAAAAAAAAAAAAAACAGACGGACTCGTACCTGATGTGAAAGTTCTGGATGTTGCAGTTCTTGTAGGGCGCCGTCTTCCTCTGGCACCACAGGAGAAGGCCCTCTTTGGCCGAGGTCTCTGTCGTGGGGGGGAGAAAGGGGCTCATTGTCTGTAAGGTCCTTTCAAAGCTGACAACATAAATGTGCTAAGCGGCCCGGGTTTTTACGTCCTGTGGCAGAGTGTCCGCTGACAGAATAGCTGACGGGAAATACGCTTGGGACCCAGCGTTTCCCCCCTAGCAACGGAATTGTACCAGAAAAGGTCTATGGAGGAATAGGGATGTGTGATATATCTGGGTACCTGTATTTACCCGATTCTGGCTTTAAAATGCATACAAAAATAATGAATTCATGTCAAAATATTTTTTTTTATATTTACAAATTATGTACAAATTCTGATTCTTCTTTTTTTTATTTTATAATTTATAAAAAGAAAATACTTTTGAAATAATCGTTTTTTTTACAAGGAGCATGTTGCGAATGTCCAATGAACAACAGAGTGCCACTAAAAAATACTTTTGTACAATTACATTTCAGAACAATTTTGTAATTGACATGGCTGTGTCCCCTACACACATGAGAAGATCGGCATGTCTGAAAACGTTGAACTAACATTTGTTACAACAAGTCGAAACGGGTGAGGTCAACAATTGTTTATTATTATTATTATTATTATTTTTTTTTTATCCACTTTTTCTCCCATTTTCTATATTTTTCTCCCATCCCAATTTCGTATCATCCAATTCAACCCTCCCCTGTCACGAACGCTGTTTCTTGCCTCCCACAAGCCGGCTGCAATGTGGACTAAGTCATACATAGCACAAGTCCCCTCCGGTACTTGAGGTAACAGCAGTCGCATCTTTTCACCTGCGCAGCTCGATCTCTCAGTGGCGAGGAGTAACGCGTGGGAGGCTCACGCTGCCCCCGACACTTCCTGATTCTACTGCGCAGGCGCACCAACCGACCTGTAGGAGTCGCTGTCCACAACGCCCGATCCCCACCCATCAGTTTCCCACCCCCTAATACGGCCAATGTGTATTAGTATGAACGACCAGCTAAACTGAAAGCAATGTGGAGCGCTGGGCTCGAACAGGCGAGCCCAGCGTCTCCGTCATTCGTGGCGAGCGCCTTGCCCACTACGCCACGTAGCCGCCACTATTATTATTATTATAGGTGACAAAAAAAAACACCTGTAACTGTGAAGCGAGTGAAACTCTCAAGGCTTTGCCTCGACTGACTCGCTACCTTTTATGGTAATCCCCATTCATTCACTATTAAAGGGGCACTTCCCCCGAAAACAATGCTAATTTATTTTGCACATAATCTCACATACATCCAAAAACTCTAAACAGTTTTGCACACATTCATTTAGTTTGACGGTTATTGAGAGTAAATGAGGACAACATTTTGTCATCGAGGACATTGGATCCTTGTGTTGTGTTAATTGCCGCTACCTTACCCTATAAGACAAGGTATTGCTATTTTTCCGTCTACATCATTCCAGGGAGCTATAAATAACACAACACAAGGATCCAATGTGCTCGATGACATCACTGGTGGTCACATTCAAACGCATTTACTCTCAATAACCGTCAAACTAAAGGAATGTGCGCAAAGCGAGTTTTTGGATGCGTTTGGGATTATGTGCAAAATAAAATCGGCATTGTTTTTCTGGTGAAGTGCGCCTTTAAGTAAAGGTGAAGTGAACGGTGGAACACGTCGGCCATCTTGGAACATTCCAGACCACCTCGTCTTCCAGCATTATGAACACAAGTGCATGGACTTCAAAACAGACATTGGAATTCGGGTCTTTGGCTGGAGATATCGACCCAGATCTCTTCTGACATTCCAATTGGCTTACAATCCAAAAGTACATTAGGAGTTATACAGGAGAGCTATATCATACCCATATCCATCACTATATACTAATGATTTCCTCCATCTCATTCATATTCAAATGAGCACATTTGCCTAGAGTTTGTACTGAACTTGGGAAGTCTGCTTCTAGCTCCTGTGCTCCCGACACGTACAACAGACTCTAAAACTCAATACTTTTGTATCCTTTTGGTCAGTTTAAATCTTTCATCTACAACCAATCGACCATAATCTGTAATTGATTGTACACATTTTCATTATGATTGCACTTATTGTATGTTGTATATTGTAACTTTGTATGACATCATGGTAAATGAGGGATCTTTTTTTCCTCTCCTTTCCTCTCCTTTCCTCTCCGGTCTGACGAACGGTCGTAAAGTCGGAAATGTCCGAGTTCGCCAGCAGGAAGTTACACTCGAACGGCCGACCAAGTGGTAAATACCAGTGGTAAACTTGAGCAAGTTCCATGATAGCCAAGTTTACGAGCTGTGACGTTTTCCCTGACCCTTCATCTTTTGCGGTGCAATTATACTTCATCATGAACACGGAGTATCGTGAGACATCGTCAGAAATGCTGGGATTCGCTCGAACCAATCTGTCTGAATCTGCTGCCTCGCATCCGATTGGTCAGGACTTTACGACCGCCGAACGCCATCACCTCGTGTTGTGGACCCTTTGTTCACAGGATAAATCTCAGACTTTACGAGTTAACGAGGACCGACCGAACGCACCATCGGTACCGCATCATTGTATCCGTAGAGGTGTTTTGAGCTGCTGTCCCTCGGGGAAGCAACAGACAGCAGGATCAAGAAAAGAGGGCAGAGCTTGAGGCAGGTCAATTACAAATGGTGACGAGGGAGGAGGGAGTCTGACGTGGTGGAATTCTCTCCATAGCGAGCTTAAGGGATGTAACAGTGTTTATCAATTCAAAAAAATGTATAAAAAAAAAATATTTAGTCAGTATGAAAATCAAAATGTGATCTGAATATTTTTTTTTTTTTTTTTTTCTTTTTTCTTCTTTATTCTTTATCATTATTATTATTATTATTTAAATTTTTCTTGTTTAACTGTGGATTGTGTTTCTTTTATAATGGTATAAATGATTATTTTTGTAAATAAGGTTGTACGCCGACCATTAAGAAAATACATGTTAGTTTAGGAATAAGGGGCAGGTAACTATAAGATTTATTCTTCTTCCTGCTCCTTTTGTCCATGGAATGACTATTTATGATTTTTTTTTTAATGAAGAAACTATGATTGTATTATTCCATGTGGCAAATAAAAACTCTGAACTGAACTGAACTGAACGTGGGGGGGGGGGGGGGGGGGGGGGGGGGTTAAGCAGCCACACCCGTCTTGGGTCTAGTTAATTGGGCCCAGGAGCAGCGGGCATGTCTTCCCAGGTGGTGCGCGTCAGAGCCATCGATGAGGGCAGGTTAAATCAGCCGTCCCCACACGCACATGGAAGAGCCTTCGCCATGACGACATCCCATCTGCTCCTGCCTCGTTACATCTTGCCACTCTCTCGGGGGAGCAGTTAGGGGTTAAGTGTCGTCTTGCTCAAGGACACTTCGACGCGCTAACCGGGAGGAGCGGGGAATCGAACCGGGAACCTCCGGATTACCAGACGACAACTCTACCTCCAGAGCCACTGTCGCACTCTTTAGGTGGCGTGCGGCAGGTTCGACTGCCACAAAGTCCTCTTAACGAGAGGACACTGTGAATTAACGAGGACACTGAATTAACGAGAGGACACTGACTTAACGAGGGGACACTGTGAATTAATGAGACACTGAATTAATGGGGACACTGAATTAACAAGAGGACACTGAATTAATGAGGACACTGTGAATTAATGAGGACACTGAATTAATGAGAGGACACTGAATTAACGAGAGGACACTGAATTAACGAGAGGACACTGAATTAACGAGAGGACACTGAATTAACGAGAGGACACTGAATTAACGAGAGGACACTGACTTAACGAGAGGACACTGAATTAACGAGAGGACACTGAATTAACGAGAGGACACTGAATTAACGAGAGGACACTGTACCTTCCACAGAAATGTCTTGGATGGCGAAGCGAAGGATTATGGTCCAGATCATTCCCAGGGTCATCTTAGCGTTACCGTCCACGATCTCTGGAAGAAGAAATGGAAACAATCAAATAAATTTGAGCTCATATTTGTGACAACTGGACTGACACCTGCCGGATGATGTAATGCATGTTGGTCCTGCTATGCCAGGCTTTCACAACCTCTGGGATCGTCGTGACCACATAAGGCGTCTTAGATATTAGATGGGGTTCCTTGAGAAAGTCCTAATAAAACTGAAATGATCGGTCATAATCTTTTTTTAATTTTCTTTTTATGTTTAATTTAACTTTTAACATAATTTTATAAACAACAACACAGACACAACTAAAACATTTGAAAGAAAAGAAAGAGGACAATAAGAAAGAAGGAGAAAAAAAGCTGACATCATGAACTGACTGAAAGCTGTTTCATTGTTGGGCTTCTAGCTTTTCTTTTTACATCGTCCATGAAGGGACTCCGTGCATCAGCAGACAAGACTGAGGAGCTTAGCAGCAAAGTTCTCCAAAGTGAGTTGATGCTGGTAACGGATTGGGTTTCTGAAAAAAAGCTCAAATTGAATATCTCAAAAACGAAGAGTCTGTTACTAGGCTCCAAGCATGTAACATAGCATGCTTTAAAAATAGACCAGAAGCTAATCATATCTTTACAAGGAGTGATGATTGAGCAGGTTACCGAGGCGAAATTATTGGGTGTCACACTTGACGAAACACTTTCATGGTCCACTCACGTTGATAAGCTGGTTGCCAAAATGAGCAGAGGCCAGAGGCATTTCAATAATTAGAAGGTGTGCCTATTTCTTAACAGAAATTACAATGGTTGTTGATTGTACAAAGTAATACAATCCCTAGTCTTATGATCCCACCTTGACTACTGTCCAGCAGTCTGGTCTAGTGCCTCAAAACAGGAGCTTAACAAGATCCAACTGACCAGAACAGAGCTGCCCGCCTGGCCCTTCACTGTTCAATGAGGGATGCATGCCAGGCTGTCATGGTTGAGGGTGGAACACAGACTGGCTTGTAGCATCATCCTCCTCTTTGGTATGAATATCTGTACATATGTTTACATACACAGATGATACATATACTAAAGATCAACATGTTTATAATACCAGACATGCAGCTATGGAAAGATTCACGCTGCCACTACCCAAAACAAATTCATTAAAGAAAACTGTAATGTATAGAGCTATGTCAAACTGGAACAAACTGCCATTACATCCAACACATATTACCAGTACGTTTATTATTATTAAGAACAGCAATTTTACAGAAAGAAATAATTTTATGATGTACTTTAAAAAAATATCCAAATTAGGGCATTTGTGTAGGTGAGAGCTGAGACCTCTGTGACCTCTCCACTTCTGTGGAGCTTCATTCATGTAGAGTAGACATACAAATAACTATCTTTACTGTCATTATTATTCTTTGTTTTGGTGTTGTTGCTTGTACAATGTGCATGATGGAAGTATTGTTTTATTCTGATTGTACAGTGATTTTATGTTTGAATGTGTTATGTTATTTTGAGAGGACCCCAGGAAGAGTAGCTGTTACTGAGGTAACAACTAATGGGGATCCTAAATAAACTAGACTAAACTAAACTAAACTCCAAATGTTCTCAAACCTATCCTGGGATCCCCGGACTGTGAGTCTCAACTTCTCAAGTTTCAGATTCTGCATCACCTCTCTTAACCACTGAGTCCAGCTAGTTTAAGATGCTGCATCACCTCTTAACCACTGAGTCCAGCTAGTTTAAGATGCTGCATCACCTCTTAACCACTGAGTCCAGCTAGTTTAAGATGCTGCATCACCTCTTAACCACTGAGTCCAGCTAGTTTAAGATGCTGCATCACCTCTTAACCACTGAGTCCAGCTAGTTCTATATCGTATTAGCTGCCGCTCAGCGTCAATCTGCACATATCTCACTCCAGTGACGTGCACTGAATAAAAACTTCACAAATGCACCTTTACATACCAGCCTCCGTCTGGCCACACCCCCATCTGCTACCTACATAAGCAGGGGTGGGGCCACACACTCATCTCCTTCTCAAATTTCACCCCAAGAGAGTGCCTGTATACCAATCACTTGACGTGGGAAAGAAAGTATTTAGCTGAAGAAAGGAACAAGGAGATACGTTGACGTTATATCTTAATTTTCTCTCACTATTTTCGAGAAAATACAGCGATAATGTCTTCGTCACTGGAGTGTCTGGAAGATGATGATCATTCTGACCTCCACCGGCTTTTTCGTATTAGGGGCTCGCGTCGCTGATATACTCCCCACCTGCAGTCCTCCTTGCTGCGGCTGGATAGGTATTGAACCTCCGGTTATACAGCTGCACTGTGGGAGGCACCGGCTGTTGTGAGAAACTGGTTGCTTCCGAGCTGGGTGAGTAATGTTTTGCTTGCGAGCGCCAGTTGTCTGCTAATGCTATGGGGGTTAGCTGACCATTTTTACGAAGGCCGGCCCCAGATTGGGGTCCTCTGCTCGGCCTCTTAGGCGGCGGACGGAGGGTCCTGGTCTGACGCCCATGATGGTCAAACTAGTGGGCCGCGACCGAGACCTGGTTTGAACCCGGGATTCTCTGGACAAGCGGATGCTTCTCTGTCCCGTCCAGGCCCCATCTTTCACATGAATGTGAGAGTACACCCTAAAACACGAGGAAATGTGGGTATGGATCTTCTTTATCGGTAGTTCCATGCTCAAGTCGGCTGCAGCCCGTATATGGGAATTGTGGCGACTCCGCTGTATGTCTGGTAAATCACAGTTGAAAACTGTGTTTGACATTTCTTTTTCTCTTCTCTCTTAGGATGAGGAGGGTTTCAGGCGGCGGCCTGTCTGAAGTGTGGCTTGTTATGTCGTTGTGTACAGTTCAGGAGATAGCTGCTTAGCTTGCGTGCTAGTTTGTGGCCTACTGTTAGCCAGTCAGCTGTTAGCAGCGGCGCTAGCTTGTTGTGTTCACTAGGCTAGGAAACGTTAGCTTGTTGCTATCAGTCGGGAGCGGCTGTTAGCTTAATGCTACACTGTTGAACGTTACTGTGAGTATAACAGGCCTTAAACACTCTGACTACGACGTCATCTTTGACAGAGGATGTTAGTCGACCCTACACCGGGTGCCATGCCAGCAAGGACTTCGTCAACATGGAGAATGGCGGCTGGGTGGCGTAGCGGACATTACCCTCGTCACCAACGCAGGAGTTTCAAGTTCAAGTTTCAAGTTTCTTTAATATTTGTCATACAGAAGTACAGAATACTTTTATACAAAATGCTTCTTACTGTTACGCTCCAGAGACTGTGCAAGACAAGATAAGTATGAAATAAAATAACATAGTAAAATTAGAAGTAAAAAAATGAGGTCACAGTGTTCAGTTTAGACATATGTACAATGTTCGATGCAGAATAGACGTAGTTACCATACAATATACAATACTGTGCAGTGTACTAATATACAATACTATATAGTGCAAGGCAGAAATGGGACGAGGTGCAATTTAGGTACAATTCACAGTAGGTGTACGAGTTGTAGTGCAAATCCTTTATCAATAAATATAAAGTGTAAAGTGTGTTTGTGTGATCTAAAGTGTGGAGAGTGGGTGCTGCAGTGTGTTGTTTGTTTGAGTGAGTGTGTGCGTGTGGGTGTGTGTGCTGTGTGCATTTGATGGTTGTTGCATAGTGTTTATTGTTCGTTTAGCAGCCTGATGGCCTGGGGATAGAAGCTTCTTCTGAGTCTTTCTGTGCTCGCCTTAAGACTCCGGTATCGCTTGCCTGACCGCAGCAGTTCAAAGAGGCAGTTGTTCGGGTGGCTCGAGTCCTTAATAATTCTCTTAGCCTTCCCCTTGCACCGCTTGTTGTAAATGTTCTGGAGGGTGGGAAGCCCCCCTCCAATTGTGCGTTCGGCTGAACGTGTCACTCTTTGTAGTCTGCTACGGTCTTGTGCAGTGCTATTCCCAAACCAGGAGGTGATGTTGCCGGTCAGGATGCTCTCTATTGTACATGAGTAGAAGTTCCTAAGGATCTTCTGACTGACTTGGAACTTCCTTAGGCGCCTGAGGAAGTAGAGGCGTGCCGGGTTCGACTTCGGTGTCCCGTTAACCAGTGTTGCAGTCCTCTCGGCCTGCGCTCAGGGTGGAGGTAGGAGTCCTGACCGGACTTTAAACACTTCTTCTTTCCTTCCCTTCTAAATGTTTTGTAATAACGATGTTTTCCAAAACGTGTGTTGCTGCAATACATTGAGGATACGACGCGTGTTGTGTGTGAATTGTCTCGTCACTGGTATAGCTTCTCTCTACATAGAAAATCGGCATTTGTTTTTTACATGTGTAAAAATGAACTGGTTAGTTGTGATGAGAACATGTGTGTTCATGTAACGTTTGTAACGTGGGTGAACTCACAACTAAGTGGGTTAATTAATGTCCCGCGATGATGTCGGGGAATTCGCGACCCTCTCTGCGCCGCCCCCTATCTCCCTGTCTCCGGCTGTCCCTGAGCAATGACCGGAGTGTTGAATGTCCCGTGACTAAGACGGGGAGGACGTGACCCTCTTTGCGCCGCCCCTGTGCCTCAAATAGATCCGCTATCAGCTCTATCTTTAATCTTTCAAAATGTTCAGTTGCTATCGCTATTAGCTCTATCTTTAATCTTTCAAAATGTTCAGTTGCTATTGCATGCACTCATCTGTGTTTCACTACACACATGAGTGCATGCTTACCAACTGTCCGTCTGCAACACTACTATCACCAACATCTAAGAAGGGAGATCCCCCCTTGAATGGCCCTTCTAAGGTTTCTCTCCTCCACACTGCCTGTGGAGCATTTTTCCCTATTGTTAGGTTTTAGTGAGTTTTTCCTTACCTTCGCGTGGGGTATGTCTGGGAGTGCTTGCATTCTTTCATTTATTTGCATTTATCTTAAATTTTTTGGACCTTATGGTGTTCTTGTTCTGTTCTTGACTTATTGTTATGTTTTCTTCTTGACTTGTTTAAAGAAGACCTGTACGGCCCATGGGGACATTAACGTGTGTTGTCGGGCCTTATAAATAAATTTGATTTGATTTGATTTGATTAACCTGTGAAGCTATGCTTAGTGACATGTGATTGAGGAATGAATCCTTTTCTCAGCCTGTGATGACAATGAACAGCATGTTCACATATTAACAGGGGTACCTGTTCAACCTGGTCGTATCAAGGGTAAGGTAGGAGGGGTGACCCCCCCGGTTTTTCCCTGGGGCTCCCCCCCCCCCTCCTCTCAGACATGTTTGTTTACAATATATTGTGTCACTGTGTTTGTGGGGATACGATGTAACCCTCAGCTTAAGCTGCTGGGGTTGTGTGTCTGCTTGAGAAACGATTCTTTTCCTAGGGAAAAGGTTGTTTGGTCACTATCATGTGAGCTTAGCAAGGCCTGTGGCCAATACGTAATCAAGGACTTATGTCTCTCTCGTTATAAAAAACTGCGTTCCTCTGTAATAAGAGTGTACTTTTGCCATTTTTTGTTGTGATGAAGGGTTGTGTGTGTCGTTGAGATCTACAACTGGGTTAGGTTTTGGCCCACAGAAGCACATGTGTAAGTCTGGTACCGGGGCTCTTAAAGGGGCCCTCTCTGTTCTGTGTTTTTTCCTTAGTAAAAATCAGATAGCAGGTTAGCACATGAGCTATGTGAAGCTGTTAAATGCTTCATGTAGCATGCTATGACTGGGTCATAGCTCTACTTTGTCATTACATCGTATTAGGGGTGAGGGGTCGTAAAGGGGTGAACTGGTAAACCTTTCCTCCCCTTTTCTGATTGGTCAGGGGTTAAAACCCCCTGTCCTTCAGGGTTCCTGTCACGTTGCTGTTCGGCACGTTACAGGGTAGGGGGGGGGGGGGGGGGGGGGGGGGGTAGTTTCCTGGTCCCACGCCCTGAAAGATTGGGCGTGTGCACCGCGGAAATTCCCCCGCCATAGAGTACGTCACTGAGCGCGTTTCTATTGGTAAGACTTCCGTGAGTTGTTCATGTTCCATGTTATGGATCTGTTTCAGGGAGTTGTCAGAGCCTCCTCCTCACGAAGCTCCTCCTCAGGGAGAAGTGCCTTCTGTGAGTTCAGACCCTCCTTCCCAGTGAGGGAGCCTCCTCAGAGTTTCAGAGCCTCCTCCTCAGATTGTCAAGGTGAGTAGAACTTAAAAAAGGAGTTCTGCTCTATTATGTGTATTCGATTCAATTCGATTATTGAGTGTGTATTGGTTCAGAGCCTCCTCCTCGGAGAGTCCTAACCCAAGTGTTACATAGCTCAATGTTGCAATATTTCTTTTCAATCTATACAGCTCGCGTGAGAAGTCTCTCTGGGGGTTCCCCGTCCTCTCCTTTTTGGAGTAGGTGGATGGGGTATTGTTTAGGGTTTCCCTGACTCCTCGCCTTACAGGTCTGTTGAGTCATGGGTTTCCCCCCGTCATAGGGGTACGTCGCTCACCGTCCCCTCTTATGAAGTGTGGTTGACGGGGTGGTGTTTCCCTCAGCCGCGTCGCATGGGACCCATGTCCGTATTATTTTTTCTGAAAAAATGTAAAATTTTAAAAGCGGCTTCTTGTCGTTCCCCAGGCGGCTTGGAGGAACGGTATCTGGTGTCTTGTTAGACTATCCATTGATGTGTTTTGGGTCTCGACGTGTACATAGTGCTGGCTCTGGGTGTTTCTGATAGGAATCACGCATGAGGCTTGTGCGCCTTGGTTGCTCGTTATTAAAACAGCGTTTTTATAGGGCAACTGAGATGGAGTTTGTCTCTTCCGAGCGCCAGTTTACTAGGTTTGTCTCTGCGAATTCTCGTTCATATCTGGGGGATGTTAACGGAATAGATCAAAGCATAGGTAGAGGGGTCTCACGCCCTTGGGGTGGGCCACTGAGCGCGGTACGAATGAGACTGTCTGGGTGGCGCCCTCTATAATGTTTTAGATCGACACGCGTACCTACCCCCCCTCCTGCAGTTGGGGATGTCGGCGTGATTAGGGCACGGGACTGGTTCTGGTCACGCTGGTCCAGGTCAGTTAACCCGTTGTCCGCCGGGGACGCAGATCTTCTGTTCTGGTACCCTGAGGGACTTGTGCTTTTTTCAGGGGGAAAAATGCCGGGTCGGCCCGAGTGTCACAGGGTTGGGCGTTATGGAGACACTGTTGTTGGTACATGTTGTACCTTGTGCTGTCATGAAGGGGCCTGGTTTCTCCATTCTTTTCGCCCCTCTCTTCTCCCGCTTACGCATGGCTGAGAGGGGGCTGTTGAGGTGGTCTTTATAGTACTCCTCTGGCATCCCTGTGTGCATCCCGGTCCGCCGGGCCCGGTCCGAAGTTGTTTTCGTCGACCCGTAGCCCTGGGATAACCCCTTTTTGAAAACTGAAACACTTGTACTACGGTATAGCCAGTGTATACCCGCAGGTGTGTTTTGGAGTTTTTTCCTGAGGAGTTATAGGAACAACCACCGCATGTTGAACCAAGAGGGTGGTTGATTCCCTGGTGTGTTGGAGCGGAGTCAACTCCCGGGTTACCCGGTTGAGTGTGCCCCTGCACGTTCATGACGTCTGCCAATCGCGTCAGCCTTCTCTGCCTCGGCCCCTCTGGGTCGGGTTTTTTTTGGTGGAGGCTTTGACATGGTGCTCAACAATGCCAGCATACGCCCCTTCCGCCGGGGTGCTGTTTTCAGTTGACCACTTTGGCGCCGGTCTCGTCCGCAGTGCTCCAGACTCGGGTCAAATAAACTAAACTAAACCTCTCTTAGACACAGCTCGGTGGATGAGGAGATTTCCAGTAAAGAAGGATCAGCCTTTTCTTACTCTGGAGTTTAGTTCCAGACAGTTCTCATTGTTTTCTCCTCTTGTGCCAGAGAGCCATCATAGGATCTGGCTGGATTTCCATTATTTCCAAGACCTGTTTTGAAGAGTGAACTCCAAGTAAGTGGACCGATTAGGACACAGCCAACATGAGTGAGAGCCAGAGGAGGCCTGTCACATGTGGGATCTATTGTACGTGTGGGAACATTTTAGAAGGTTTGGCTGTGAAAATAATATCTTGTTTTTATTTTGAAAGGAAAAAACTACATCCATCAGCTTTTGGACAGCGCTGCTGAAGACTATAAAACCGGTGTTTCTTGACAAGAGTTGTCATGTTGAAATTAAACATTGTAACTACCGTGTTACCCTATAAGCATGCCCTAAAAAATTATAAGGACATTAGAAGGGATAAGGGACATTGTGAACACACAGTTTGCATGGATTTCCAATGTTGGGGTGTGAGGAATATCCTGACCTCAACATGGGGTCGGCCTGCCATACATTTATTTTATAAAAAGGTTGGGAAACTCTGAAAGACTGCAGGGAATAACAAGATAGTCAATCAGTTCTAGATAATGTGCGAAGACGACTCAGCCGCCTGATCCTGGATCTGTGCAGATAATCAACAGCATGTCAATAATTGGCACGTGGACCAACTGTCTGGATGGATGATCCCTCTCTCCCCCTCTCTCCCACTCCCTCTCTCTCCCTCCTCTCTCCCTCTCTCCGCCTCCCCTCTCACTCCCTTTCCCACTCCCTCCCCTGCCCCCCTCTCTCTCTCTCCCACTCCCCCCCTCTCTTTCTCTCCCTCTCTCCCCCCTTTCTCCCTCTCCCGCCCTCCTCTCTCCTCTCTCTCTCCCTCTCTCCCTCCTCTCC
>NC_140167.1:12293916-12316416 GCF_963971535.1 Notolepis coatsorum | reverse complement strand
AATTGTGATCTAAAGACCGAAATTCGTATTGTGTCTGAAAATGTGTTTACCGCTACACTCTTACACGTTAGCATCTCTAGCTCATGATCATAGATGAAGTTACATCTGCCGCCATAAAAAACCCTAAGGAGGTCTCTGACATCACTGCAAATGAGGTATGCACATTATTGTCTTTTATACCTATTCTTATGCCTGCATTTTATACATTGTTGTTGTTATTATTTATTATTATTAAAAAGTTGTATGCATCAAAATGTCTAAGTCTCGACGACATTGAAAATGAGGGTGACCTCAATTGTCCTTTTCGAGAATAAATAAAGGTTTGAAAATGAGGGTAACCTCAATGATCACAACCTCATTACCTTTAATTACCAGGTAGGTTCTGTGTATAACCTTTATTTACCAGGGTAGGTTCTGTTTATAACCTTTATTTACCAGGGTAGGTTCTGTTTATAACCTTTATTTACCAGGGTAGGTTCTGTTTTTAACCTTTATTTACCAGGGTAGGTTCTGTGTATAACCTTTATTTACCAGGGTAGGTTCTGTTTATAACCTTTATTTACCAGGGTAGGTTCCGTTTATAACCTTTATTTACCAGGGGTAGGTTCTGTTTCTAACCTTTATTTATCAGGGTAGGTTCTGTTTATATAACCTTTATTTACCAGGGTAGGTTCTGTTTTTAACCTATAATTTAACAGGGTAGGTTCTGTTTATAACCTTTATTTAACCAGGGTAGATTCTGTTTTTAACCTATAATTTAACAGGGTAGATTCTGTTTTTTAACTATAATGTACCAGGGTAGGTTCTGTTTATAACCTTTATTTACCAGGGTAGGTTCCGTTTATAACCTTTATTTACCAGGGTAGGTTCTGTTTATAACCTTTATTTACCAGGGTAGGTTCTGTGTATAACCTTTATTTACCAGGGTAGGTTCTGTTTATAACCTTTATTTACCAGGGTAGGTTCTGTTTATAACCTTTATTTACCAGGGTAGGTTCTGTGTATAACCTTTATTTACCAGGGTAGGTTCTGTTTATAACCTTTATTTACCAGGGTAGGTTCTGTGTATAACCTTTATTTACCAGGGTAGGTTCTGTTTCTAACCTTTATCAAGGTAGGTTCTGTTTATAACCTTTATTTACCAGGGTAGGTTCTGTTTATAATCTTTATTTACCAGGGTAGGTTCTGTTTATAACCTTTATTTACCAGGGTAGGTTCTGTGTATAACCTTTATTTACCAGGGTAGGTTCTGTTTATAACCTTTATTTACCAGGGTAGGTTCTGTTTATAACCTTTATTTACCAGGGTAGATTCTGTTTATAACCTTTATTTACCAGGGTAGGTTCTGTTTATAACCTTTATTTACCAGGGTAGGTTCTGTTTCTAACCTTTATTTACCAGGGTAGGTTCTGTTTCTAACCTTTATTTACCAGGGTAGGTTCTGTTTCTAACCTTTATTTACCAGGGTAGGTTCTGTGTATAACCTTTATTTACCAGGGTGGGTTCTGTTTATAACCTTTATTTACCAGGGTAGGTTCTGTTTATAACCTTTATTTACCGGGGTAGGTTCTGTTTATAACCTTTATTTACCAGGGTAGGTTCTGTTTATAACCTTTATTTACCAGGGTAGGTTCTGTTTATAACCTTTATTTACCAGGATAGGTTCTGTTTATAACCTTTATTTACCAGGGTAGGTTCTGTTTATAACCTTTATTTACCAGGGTAGGTTCTGTTTCTAACCTTTATTTACCAGGGTAGGTTCTGTTTATAACCTTTATTTACCAGGGTAGGTTCTGTTTATAACCTTTATTTACCAGGGTAGGTTCTGTTTATAACCTTTATTTACCAGGGTAGGTTCTGTGTATAACCTTTATTTACCAGGGTAGGTTCTGTTTATAACCTTTATTTACCAGGGTAGGTTCTGTTTATAACCTTTATTTACCAGGGTAGGTTCTGTGTATAACCTTTATTTACCAGGGTAGGTTCTGTTTATAACCTTTATTTACCAGGGTAGGTTCTGTTTCTAACCTTTATTTACCAGGGTAGGTTCTGTGTATAACCTTTATTTACCAGGGTAGGTTCTGTTTATAACCTTTATTTACCCAGGGTAGGTTCTGTTTATAACCTTTATTTACCAGGGTGGGTTCTGTTTATAACCTTTATTTACCAGGGTAGGTTCTGTTTATAACCTTTATTTACCGGGGTAGGTTCTGTTTATAACCTTTATTTACCAGGGTAGGTTCTGTTTATAACCTTTATTTACCAGGGTAGGTTCTGTTTATAACCTTTATTTACCAGGGTAGGTTCTGTTTATAACCTTTATTTACCAGGGTAGGTTCTGTTTATAACCTTTATTTACCAGGGTAGGTTCTGTTTATAACCTTTATTTACCAGGGTAGGTTCTGTTTATAACCTTTATTTACCAGGGTATGTTCTGTTTATAACCTTTATTTACCAGGGTAGGTTCTGTTTATAACCTTTATTTACCAGGGTAGGTTCTGTTTATAACCTTTATTTACCAGGGTAGCAACACCGTTGACCCCTGAGCAACTCCACTGGAGCAGTAAAGAAAGGTCTGAAATGAATGAATGAATGAATGAATGAATGAATGAATGAATGAATGACAGTCAGTTCAGGTCAGTTCTAAAGGTTCAACCTGTTGACCTTCTATCCATGGACAGTGGATATAAATCCAGCAGAGGCAGACGCCTCAGCAGCCTTTAATTGTCCGACAGACAGACGATCCTCGTTGGAAGGAATAAAGGACCAGATGTAAGCCGACATGGACACCACTCTGGTTCTTCTAACGTACCTCTGACGATCTCCACCACACGGGGGCTGGGGGCCTTGGACCTGGGCGAGGCAGGGGAGCTGAAGCGGAGGTACGGGCCCTTCTTCAGGGTGCGCCTGTGGCCCTCATACAGAGCTTTACCGTACAGACGCATCAGGTAGTCCTCCCCTCTTCCTCCTCCTCCTCCTCCTCCTCCTCCTTCTGGCTCTGCTGATCCAGGATCTGCTCTCAGGGATTCTGAATGGGGCTGGAAGTTGAAGCAGTGCTATATTATTATTATTATTATTATGAAAAAAAAAATTATGTTATTTATTATTTACCGCTATTTAACTCTTTGACGGCCAAACCAGAGTAAAGTCGGGTTAAATTAGACGGTAAACAAATTTCCCAAAATGTTGGCGTGTTCCTTTAAGACAGCGCCCTCTCCACCACCATCACCAAGACACCAAATATCTGTTGAAAGAGTTCCATCCCTCTAGTAGCGTCTACGGCACCTCAAAGCTCTTCTGTTCTGTAGGTTGGTTTTTCCTTTAATTTGTCACAGTGGCTCAGGAGGTACAGTAGAGCGGTTGTCTGGTAATCCGGAGGTTTCCGGTTCGATTCCCGTTCCTCCCGAGAGCAAGACACTTAACCCCCTAACTGCTCCCGGTGAGCAGGTTGGCACCTTGCATGGTTGCCTCTGTCGTGTGTGTGTGTGTGTGTGTGTGTGTGTGTGTGTGTGTGTGTGTGTGTGTGTGTGTGTGTGTGTGTGTGTGTGTGTGTGTGTACTCTGAAGATAAGCAGACCACTCCTCTTGTCTCTTGTTCTCCATTATTTACTTTGTTTGTTTGGGTGTTATAGTGAGTGTGTGTGTGGGTGTGTTATAGTGAGTGTGTGTGTGTGTGTTATAGTGAGTGTGTGTGTGTGTGTGTTATAGTGAGTGTGTGTGTGTGTGTTATAGTGAGTGTGTGTGTTATAGTGTGTGCAGGTGCAGTTATGTGTATATTTATGTGTTTGTGTGTAACCACAGGTGTGCCTATCTGTCTGTCTGTCTTTCTTGTGTGTGTGTGTGTGTGTGTGTGTGTGTGTGTGTGTGTGTGTGTGTGTGTGTGTGTGTGTGTGTTCCATTTCCAAGCTCATTGATGCATTCACACAGAGGAGAGGAGAGGAGATGATAGGAGAGGAGAAGAGAGGAGAAGAGATGATAAGAGAAGAGAGGAGAGGAGAAGAGAGGAGGTGAGGAGAGAGGAGGAAAGGAGAAGATAGGAGATGAGAGGAGAAGAGAGGAGATGCTAGGAGAAGAGGAGGGGAGAAGAGAGAATAGAGGGGAGGAGAGGAGATGAGAAGAGAAGAGAAGAGAGGAGAGGAGAGGAGAGGAGAATAGGACTTATTGTTATGTTTTCTTCTTGACTTTTTTAAAGAAGACATGTACGGCCCATGTTGACATTAACGTGTGTTGTCGGGCCTTATAAATAAATTTGATTTGAGAGGAGAGGAGAGGAGAGGAGAGGAGAGGAGAGGAGAGGAGAGGAGAGGAGAGGAGAGGAGAGGCGAGGCGAGGCGAGGCGAGGAGAGGCGAGGAGAGGAGAGGAGAGGAGAGGAGAGGAGAGGAGAGGAGAGGAGAGGAGAGGCGAGGCGAGGCGAGGCGAGGCGAGGAGAGGCGAGGAGAGGAGAGGAGAGGAGAGGAGAGGAGAGGAGAGGAGAGGCGAGGCGAGGCGAGGCGAGGCGAGGAGAGGAGAGGCGAGGAGAGGAGAGGAGAGGAGAGGCGAGGCGAGGCGAGGCGAGGCGAGGCGAGGAGAGGAGAGGAGAGGAGAGGAGGAGAACAAAGTGTTGAACAAACAAATTAAAACGGACCAGAATAAAATAGAATAGAATCTATCTCACTTGTACTTGTCCAGGTCTGCGTTGTCCAGCTGGTTTTGACAGTTTTACAGTCTGTCCTTCCGTCTCGTCTGTCGGCCCCTTGCTTCCTCTCGCCGTCATCTTACTTCCTGGTTGTCTGAGTGCGCCCAGTGACCTCCCCTTGACCTCTCTAGTCCTGGCTGTGTCCCGGCTCCCGCTGACCTTCTCTCGGAGCGCGAACCTTTGGCCTTTGGTAGCGTCTTTGGTTGAGGCATCTTTGTCTTTAGTTGATTTCCGAGTAGCAGCGACGTCGTCTTTGGTAACTTCAACAACCTGCCCAGAAGAAAGATATCACAGTGTATT
This sequence comes from Notolepis coatsorum, assembly GCF_963971535.1. Classification (NCBI taxonomy): domain Eukaryota; kingdom Metazoa; phylum Chordata; class Actinopteri; order Aulopiformes; family Paralepididae; genus Notolepis; species Notolepis coatsorum. The sequence goes on along the minus strand of NC_140167.1, from coordinate 12,311,441 downwards.
CTGTGTGGGGGGGGCGGCGTGGCTCAGGGGTAGAGCGGGTCGTCCAATGATCGAAGGGTTGGTGGTTCGAATCCCGCTCAAGCCCATGTCCATCCCACTGCCATTGTGTCCTTGGGCAAGACACTTAACCTACTTTCCTCGTATGAATGTGTATGCATGTGAATGAATGTTGGTGGTGGTCGGAGGGGCCGTAGGCGATGATTATTCGCCACGCTTCCGTGAGTCTGCCTCAGGGCAGCTCTGGCTGCAATTGTAGCTTACCACCACCGGTATGACTGTGTATGAACGAATAATGGACTCTGTGAAGCGCTCTGAGGTCACTGGGGTGTCACGAAGAGTGCTATATAAATCCAATCCATTATTATTATTATTATTATTATTATTATTATTATTATTATTATTATTATTATTATTATTATTATTATTATTATTATTATTATTATTATTATTCTGGAGGCAAATATTTACAATTGAGAGTGGATCTCAGGATGAACAGGCTTAACGAGGTCAGACATCTCCTGCCTGTGTCACCACTCGGAGCTTCCCTGGGCTCAATTCAACGTCCAATTGAATCACTTTAGGAAGTGTATTTTATTTTTAAATTTAAATATTGGAAGCATTTCATTCCAGGAGAAGAATGTCACATGGTTCTTAAAGAGCCACTTCACCAAAAAGCAATGCAGATTTATTTTGCACATAATCTCACACACGTCCAAAAACTCTCAACAACTTTGCACACGTCGATTTAATCCGACGGTTATCGAGAGTAAACGAGTTAGAATATGGCCACCAGTGACGTCATCGGGGACACAGGCTCCTTGTGTTATTTTGTGTCGAGTTACAGCTCCATGAAATTATGTAGATGAAAGAATAGTAATCCCTTGTTTTATAGGGAACCGCTATCCAGGGACGTGCACAGGACTTTAGAGGGGCAGGTGCTCAAAGGCTGAAAAGGGCACTATACCTGTGTGTGATTTAACCGAGCGCGCCTGTAGCGCGCAAGTCTGATTTTTTACACATTGTGCGCCATAAACGGCGTAAGTCGTTATTGCCCGCCATGCGTTGAACGCCAACAACGGCGTAAATCGTTTTTGGGATCAATATTTCATTTTTTCGCCATGGCATTCATAATTCATCCAGCCTCCCTCCGAGGCACCCTGTCTGAGATTGCAACGCCTCAATACCGCCGCCTGGTGGATGGTTGGGCGAGTTACACTCACGGCAAAACCGGAAGTGGCGATCGGTGCGTCGAGGAAATCCCTCCGGCAGTCATATCTTGTTACGTGGATCCAGACAAACACTCGAGTGCATTTGGATCGCTTTCGAAACGCAATAATGGATATGTAAAATAATTGGGATCTTTTTCCTCCAGTCTCATCGGCGAACGGCACGGTGGTGTAGTGGTTAACACTGTCGCCTCACAGCAAGAAGGTCCAGGGTTCGAATCCCGCTTGGGGACCAGGTTTCCATGATGCCAGTTACCCAGGTGGGGTATCTCCCAGGCCTTTCTGTGTGGAGTTTGCATGTTCTCCCCGTGCTCGCAAGGGTTTCCCCCCCGATAAGATAAACCCAATGGAAAAACATGCACAACAACAAGATCGCTAACGCTGTGGCGTCCTTGACGAAGACGGACAGGAGCACTTGGATTGGTCCCCTGGCGCGGCTCACGTTGCGCCTGTCTGCTCCCGGCTGCCCTTGGGGGGGAAGGACGACGGGATGGGTTAATCGCAGATACGAATTGCATGCATGCATCGCATGTGTGCCAATTGATGACCTCCTCTCCTCTCGAACGGGGGAAGAGGAATATAACGTTATTTTCAGCCCGATTGTTTATTCATTTCACTGCAAACCATCTGCTCAACATATCAACCCATACTAAATAAAGCCGTTACTGACGGAATTAGGAATTATAAACGACCCCCCCCCCAGGGGGGAGGGAATAAGTGCTTACCCTACAGACCCCAATAAGTGCTGTATATTCTGTATTGTTTAATATAAATGCATTTTTTATTCCAATCCCGATTTGTATTTGAGATTCCCAAATCCCATCGGACTTGACTTCTTCGTGTCCCTCAATGAGTGTAATACCAGCATTCAACTGTATGCGCCACAGCGGTTTCTATCATCATCATCATCATCACCACCCACGCTATGCATAAAATATATAGGTCTGCAGAGAGGCACGCTGAGGAGGCCGTGCAAACTGCAATGGAATATGGGGCATCTCTCTCTCTAATATTTGTATTCTATCCTGACATTTTTCAGTTGGAAGGGCAGTCTATATGCGTAAGGGCAAAAAAAAATATATATATATATATATATATATATATATAATTTTTTTCAAAAAGGGCACTTTTTTATGAGGCTCAAAAAGGCAGGAGCTCAAGCACCCCTTGGGATCTATGTGTGCACGTGCCTGCCGCTACCTTATCATTTCATGGAGCTGTAATTATCAAAATGGGTCCAGAGCGTCCAGTGGCACCAGTTCCAACGCGGTCAGACCCGATCATGTGCTGCGACGACATGACAGGGCTCTGAAATCACAGCGATCTGTGCACTTCTGCAGCGATCCGTGCACTTCTGCAGTGAGCCGTGCACTTCTGCAGTGAGCCAGGCGACAGTAAGTTGGATCCAAGAGGCTGTTCCCTGGTCCTGGGTTTCCGATATAACTACGGTTCTTTGAACACGGTTTGCATAGTATTTAAATATTAAATGTTACATTTTAATTATTATTATTATTATGGATTTTGGCAGAGTTTAGGAACCAGTGTCAAAGTATTGCTTTTGGCACCGTGAGCCAAAAGAAAAACGATACACAGCCCAGAGGCTAAAGCATAGAAATCACAGAAAAAGGAGGAGAAATAGTAGGTAAAAAAAAAGAAGAAGATACTGTACATTACTTGATCTTTTATTAATTTATATAACTTGTATATATGTTCCTGTCACTGAAACTAGAATAATAAAGAGTGATGGGTCAGTGTCATCATAGAAACGTCCCGCTGTTAGCACTGGGAGACAAGTCAAGTCAAGTCACATGTATTTATATATTTATAAGTCACATTTACAAACTGCTGTACAGACCTGGGCCCCGTTCCCCGTACCTGGATAACTGAGTTAGCCGGATAACTTTCGGTTAAGTCTGACTTAAGCCGGACTTTCCGGTTCCCCGTACCTGGATTGTCCAAATCACCATGACAACAGATCCAAAAGTTTGAGCCTGGTCGAAAGCAGAGTTTAAGTTCAAGTTAGCCGGATGAAGCACAGCCACGCCCCCGCAAAGAAAGTGACAGCTCGTTTCCTGAAATTATTCCCACAGTCTACGATCTGCATTATACCATTCTGAATTACGTTTTTGTGCTCCATTCTTCCAGAGGGGGCTTTTGAAATGTAAAATAGACCCAAAATGCTGATACTAAATTCACTTTGTCCTAAATAATGCACGTTATATATACCGTGGCGCTCGCTCGGTGCGATGTACACATTATGTGGTTATTTTAATTGTAACTGGGATTAAGATGTCTGATGAGATGCGCTGTTTGACGGATTTGAGAAATTGAATGAGCCGTTGACGTCACATTAATGAATGAGGATAAAGAGAGAAAACTTCATTCAAAATAAAGAATATTCTAAACACGGGTCTCTCGTTCATTAATGTATAAACAATGAATTTATCCCATCTGGCACAGTGGCGCAGCGGTAGTGCTCAATCCTGGCAACCCAGCGACCGGTGTTCGAATCCCCGTGTTTCCAATATAATTTTTTGGAATATAATATTAATGATTATACGCCAAAGTAGCCTAGTTGTAAGTTAAAATATTATAAATCTACATGCATTGAGGATGTCATTCTTTATATAGCTCTCAACGTGCACCAAATTGAATTATTCCTACATCGCAAAAAGAAGGAAAAGACTGGGTTTCGAACCCCGGTCGTCTGCGTGAAAGTCAAAAGAAGAACCCGTTAGACCACAGTGGAGATAAGTAAAAGATCGACCATACATCAATCAATGGGAAGAGAGCCGTATCGTTATTCTGTATAACAGTTCAACAAATTATTTTCGCTAGCAAGATCTCATTTGATTATTCAATCCAGCAGGCAAGTTTAAAGAAATATAATCTGATTAATTGAGGTAATGAGGGACTTAAAATTAGCCTATAGATAACGCATTTAACTTGTCGGCGAGGCGATTGAGCCGTACTGCAATATGTTAATAAAGTTCTAAATCAATTAATCAATCAATGCCGCTAGAGAATCAGGATCTCTGCCATCGATACGTGCTGGCTTTTCAACTGGAGCGGCCGCGCGCACTTATCCTGGGTCTCAAGTCTGGCTTGAGTTAACGAGACTGAATCCACCTTCGAGGAACAGGAAAATCCCGGCTTCATCGGGTTAACTGAATCTGGATAATGACATCTTGATCGACTTAGTTGAACCAGGTACGGGGAACAGGGCCCAGGGCAGGTCGCAAAATCACACGGAATAAAAACAAACAAAAAAATAGAAAGAGCTCACACGGACATCAATACACACACAATAGGCACAGATGGACAAATGAATAACAGATCATAGGCGTACACTACAGTAGGTAACAAGACACCATATCAGGGGGTTCCAAAGGCTAGAGAGTAAAGGAGAGTAGAGACCTCTGTGAGGACGTGGGGCCTGCGTGCCGTCCTCTTAGTTAGTATTCTAGCAACGCAGGTTGTCTCGGTAGGACACCAGTAGGACACCATGACTCAATGAGACGTCCTGATGGCAGGCCGCAGGTGGTCATAAGTAAGGCTGTCCCCGAAGCCTGTTTTTGCGATTTGAACTTTGTCAGGGTTTTTCGAACGGACGTTCGAACCTTCGTTTTAAATTATTATAATATTTTTTTATATATACATTTCTTTATTTTTTATAAATATCCTCAAACTAAATCCTCAATTTGAATAAAGTGATTAATCTGATTAAATGAGTCTTTTTTATTTATTAAATCAACTTTCCAGCCCCAGCCCCAGCCCAGGGAGAAACCCCAGCCCAACTAAATCAATTAAATCAACTTTCTTTAATGAATATAACTCATCAGTTTCTTTTAATACTATAATATTATTGTAGCCTAATCTTTATCTGCAACTGTGAAGAAAAACCCCATTGGTTTAAACAGAATGAAAAGAAAAAAAATATTCTAATGTTGATTTAGAATTCGAATGCCAACGTAACGAACGAAGGTTCGAATGTTCGAACGTTTGGGCTCAGCCCTACATAAGAGGTTTGTGAAACACACTGTCAGAAAAGAGTGACTGCAGCTTCGACTGACCTGAACGTATTCGCTGTAGACGCTGATCCAGGCGTCGACTGTCTTCTTAACTCGCACCTCCTGTGTTGAGTCTCTGTAGGAGAGGAAGGGAAGACAGCAAGAAAGAAAGAAAGAAAGAAAGAAAGAAAGAAAGAAAGAAAGAAAGAAAGAAAGAAAGAAAGAAAGAAAGAAAGAAAGAAAGAAAGAAAGAAAGAAAGAAAGAAAGAAAGAAAGAAAGAAAGAAAGAAAGAAAGAAAGAAAGAAAGAAAAAGAAAAAAAGAAATAAATACTTCTTTAGTTAGTGTCCTTTTGAAAAAAATAATACATGTTGAGAAGGACAGAACATGGATTGTGTGTGTGTGGTGGGGGTGTAGCTGTCGATTCTAGGCCCCATGAAAGAATGTATTTGTAGGCCCACAGTGAATGCGAGCGCGCAAGCGCGTGAGAGAAATGTTTTGGCCATTTATTTATTGATGAAAACGCATAATATGGTTTTTACCTATACATTCGGATCAGCAGTTCAGTACCTGCACTGTTGGTGGGTGAGCCTAGTAAAGGATGTCGCATTGCGTTCATCTTCAATGAATGGACCAATGCAATAGTCTACCAAAGCCCCCCCTCTCTCTCTATATATCTCTCACACACACACACACACACACACACACACACACACACACACACACACACACACACACACACACACACACACACACACACACACACACACACACACACACACACACACACACACACACACACACACACACACACACACACACACACACACACACACACACACACACACACACACACACACACACACACACACACACACACACACACACACACACACACACACACACACACACACCAATTTCCTCTCTGTGTGTTCAGGAGAAAGCTATCCGGCTGTAAGCTAGCCTAGCTTAGCACAAATTAATGAAAGCGGATAGGGACCACTAGCCTAGCTTAAAACTCCGGGAGAGGTGTTTTTGGCCTACAGCTCAGCTAGTTGGTCCGTAATCCGATCTATCTTCTTCTCGTCTGACTCTGGAGAAGACAGTAAGAGCATTTCCCATAATGTCGGCATGTTCCTTTAAGGAATCCTCAACTAAATAATATCCAACAACAGAACCCAGAACCCAGGACGCCTATCGTAAAGGGTAGGGGGTTCCCCGACGTTCCTGGCCAAATTCCCAATCAGGTCTCTGACATCAAGGCCACCTAATCATCCAATCCCTTTAATTGACTGATATCAATCCCTGTCTCCTGAGCCGTTCAGCCATTGTGTAGTGTGATGTGTGCCGGGTGCCAATGTATGGCAGCCATTGAGCCTGCGTAGCCCAAGGTTGGGTGCTACCAGTAGTGGTGAAGGAGGCAATTCCCACCCTACAAGCGCGTTGAGTGTCTAGAAAAACAGAAAAGCGCTATATGTGGGGCGGCGTGGCTCAGGGGTAGAGCCGTTGGTCCAATGATCGAAGGGTTGGTGGTTCGAATCCCGCTCAAGCCCATGTTCATCCCACTGCCGTTGTGTCCTTGGGCAAGACACTTAACCTACTTGCCTCGTATGCATGTGAATGAATGTTGGTGGTGGTCGGAGCGGCCGTAGGCGATGATTATTCGCCACGCTTCCGTGAGTCTGCCTCAGGGCAGCTCTGGCTGCAATTGCAGCTTACCACCACCGGTATGACTGTGTATGAACGAATAATGGACTCTGTAAGCGCTCTGGGGTCACTGGGGTGTCACGAAGAGCGCTATATAAATCCAATCCATTATTATTATTATTATTATATAAATGCAATTCATTATTATTATTATTATTATTATATGGGGGGTGCCTGGGTGCATGATCTGTTACGTATAAGTCTGGGGCTCCTCGACTCAACCGAGTTTGAGAATCACAGCCATGTGGTATCAGGTGCCGTCGTCTATTGGATTCCACAGTATAACTAACTAATCAGCACATCCCAGGTGCTTCTCAGTCCCACTGCCTCATGGATATATCGCTGCTACTACAATATATCGCTGTATCACTATTGCCCTTTTTTGCAATAGAGATGCTGCACTAAATGAAAGAAAATGCAATGAAGACCCCTACCTGGGGTCCATCCTAGAGGCTAATCTCTCCTGTGACAAAATGGCATCCAATGTAATAAAAAAAGTCAACCAACGAACTCGATTCTTGTACCGGATCTCCTCTCTGGTAAACAAGAACACCCTGAAGACTCTGGCAGGAGCACTCATTCAGGGGTACTACGACTATGCTTGCACCTCATGGTACCAAAGCACCTCAAAGGCGCTAAAAACAAAATTACAAACATCTCAAAACAAACTGGTCAGACTACTGCTTGACCTTACTCCTAGAACCCACCTCACCCCTGCCCACTTCGACAACCTAGGATGGCTTAGAGTAGACGACAGAGTACAACAACTTGCAATGGGCCTGGTCTACAAGATACACTACACGACCAAGGTACCCATGTACATGTCAAAATACTTCCCAAAGGTCAGTGAATACCACGATCACAACACCAGAGGGAGCTCCACAAATCATGTCAAACCCAGATTCGGCTCAAATAAGGGACTAAACACGTTTCGCAATTATGCCACATCAATGTGGAACGCCCTACCCAAAGCTGTAAAGGAATGTGGATCACTACCCACTTTCAAAACCTCTCTCAAGGGACACCTACGGGAGACTGCAATTCAACACTGGCCCCTGTAAATATCCTAACCCAATCATTCCAACCCCCTCCAATGTACAGTCATTTACCTAGTATGGTTTTGTCAATAGTTCAATGTACAATTGTGTTTGTTTGTACAGTGTCTCCTCCCCCCCCCCTCAATGTACAGTGTTACTTGTTTATACAGTATGCCCCCCGCCCCCCCCCCCCCCCCCCAACCACCTCCAATGTAAATTACCCAGTATGGTTGTCAATATCCCAATGTACCCAACCCCCCCCACCCAACCTCCAATGTACAGTTTCTACGTCAAATGTATATACTCCCTTTTCTTGACTCCTTCTGTATCACAAACAGTACTGTATTTGCAAATCTGGTATGTCATAAATGTATAGATGTAGCAGTACTGACTATCTGTATGTCATGTATGTCATATATGTCTATATGAATTGAAAATGGGGGACCCTGATGGAAACAAGACAAACGTCTTTCTCAGGTCTGCATCCCCTTAACAATTGTATGTATTGAGCCGTACTGTATTGTACCCATTCTGCAATCTGTTAAATAAAGTTTTCATTCATTCATTCATTCAAGAGAAGAGAGAATCAGAAATGGAAGCGTATACTGTATATGCAAAGAAAAAAACAATAACTGTAATTTAATCCTGGAAAGAAAGAAGAGAAATCCCATGAGAGAATCCATATCCTCTGACAGAATACAACTGTCTACCAGTAGAGTGTCTATGTCAGAGCTGCTCAAAGGTTGGCCCTCCAAAGTTCCAGAAACAGATCATATATTCTCTAGTTTGATGCATTTTGATTCATATATATTAATTATATATGATGAGGAGTGATTTTATATACTGTAACGTGACATAATACATATTATGACAATGTTAAACCATCATATCAGTCATATAACATGATATAATAGACATTATGACTATATGAAATCATGTATAATAACAGTAATAAAATAACAATAACAATAATATAACTATAATAAAAACCCATATCTGTACCACTAAGTACCTGTTGTTGGAGAGAGCCTCCAGCTGGCAGTGGAAAACCTCTCTGTCCGTGGCTCTGAGCACGACCTCCAGGTTCTCCTCCAGAACCCTCTTCTGCCTCCGGACCTGCTGCAGAACCCGGCCCGCCTCCTCAAACATGGAGGGCACGAAGGGCCTCCGCCGCAGCAGAACGTCCGGGCTCGGAGGTGACCGCCAGGGGGCGCCGCTCACCGTCCACTCCCCCTGCAAGAGCAGAGAACGAGATGATGTTCTGAGGGCACTAGCATGGATTCTAATGTTGTACATAACAGTACCCAACCTGGCTGTGGCCCACGGGTCAAATATTACGGCCCGCAGACATGTTTTCTGTGGCCTGCGAGGACGTTTATCATACGGGTCCCAAATGATGCTCCAGAGGTGAGACATTTTGACAGGGAGACTATTACAATGGGGGAGAGAGAGAGAGAGAGAGAGAGAGAGAGAGAGAGAGAGAGAGAGAGAGAGAGAGAGAGAGAGAGAGAGAGAGAGAGAAAGAGAGAGATTTTTTTTGAATTTTAACAACACTTTATTTATAAATCATTCCAGCATTACAACAAAAAGTATTACACAGTCAACTGTATAACACTTGTCTTTCTTTTAAGAACACCTACAAACAATTTGACAAATACATTTTTAAAAGCACAACAACAACAACAAAAAACAACAAAAGAAAACACCACCTACAACAAAAAAATCAACCACAACAAAGAAAAAACTCAAATCAGCTCAATTGCCAACACCAACTCATCTTCCATTACAGAGCACAACACTCCTTTATGTGCCCATATATCAGTGAACTGATCTAGGTTGTTCAATGCTCTATAATAATTAAAATCTATGCTCAGTCTGGCTTTGATCATTTTTCTGAACAGACATACAGCATCATGATCCAAGATCTGTTCTATCTTATTCCTCCTACTGAGATACACAGCCATCTTTGCTCTTCCTAAAATGAAATTAAAAAGGTGACACTTGCTTTTTTCCTTTCTACAGTATTTAAAACCTAAAATGTACCTCTCTTTCGAGAACACCTCTTCATCGGACTGAAAAAGTCTTTCTAGTAACCCTAGCAGAGGAAGCAGCCTGGAACAGTCCAGAAAACAGTGGAAAACTGTTTCCCTTTGCGCACAAAAAGGACAGTCATGTGAGACGTTAGGGTTCAATATGGAAATAAAAGAATTGACAGCCACTATGCCATGTAAAACCCTCCACTGCAGATCGCCAATTATTTTGAATAATGGTGGTTTGCACAGTTCTCGCCACTCTGGTTTCACCTCATCACTGAGACCAAGGTGCGCTCTCCAGGGAGTGTCACCTCTCCCGTTGAGCTTCTCCTTGTGGAGAACCTTGACTAACAGTCTGTACAAACATTTTCCATCAACCACATCAGAAAACACACCAGAAACATCTCCCATTGCTAAAGGAGGCCCTGTGCAATTTTTTAAATCAGGCTGCAGCTTAAACGTAGGAAACATATCCTCATCACTAGGACGAAGAGACCTGTTTTTAAACTCTGTCAACATGCAACGTTCTATCTCACTGAGCCCCTGCTTCCATTTTCCCAGCATCAAGCTGACCGTCCTGATGGATTTCACCTCCAAGCGTAAAGCAAGAGCAGCAGCATTGTCCATATTCGCTCCTGTCAATTCCACAACATGGCCCAGTGTGGTGATCTTTGACCTGCAGAGCTGCACGGAAAGTGTCAGACCTGGCCCACCAGCTACGTCCAAACGTACTCCCAGCACAACTGGCTATTTCAAAAGCCAGAACAGTGATTTCGAGTAATCCAGCTGTCTTTTATCGAACAAACTCCATGTTTTTAAAAGTACACAGTAAAAAACAGGTAAAACATGTAACCGAGCACCACTAAAATCCATCAAAAACTGAGAATTCGACAGTCCCAGTCCTCCAAGCTGTTGCAGTATAGCACAAGCCACCGGCCTTCACACCAAGTCTTTTGGTTCATAAAAAAGTCTCTGAATGAACTGGAGTTGAAAAGTTGCACCCCTACTGCACAGATGCACAAGACCATGCCCACCCTCCTCCTTGGGCAAGTACAAAACACTCTGGGGCACCCAGTGCAGCTTGTCCAAGAACAAATCTAAAAAACAAGCTTGAAGTTTAGGGAGAAGGTGTATTGGGGGATCAACACACATCAGACGATGCCACAGCTTAGAAGACACTAGGTTATTGATTACCAGAACACAGCCCCTATACGACATGTTTGGTACAATCCACTTCCATTTCTTTAAACGGCCTTGAGCTATTTCCAGTACGTTTTCCCAGTTTTTCCTTTTAAAAGTCTCATTCCCTAAAAACACTCCCAGATATTTGAAACCTCCCTTTTTCCAATGTAGGCCCCCTGGTAAAGTCTGCTGCACAACGTACCCACCATGAGTGCTTCGCTCTTCCCCCAATTGACCTTAGCCGATGAAATCAAAGCAAAACGTCCCACATTTTCAACTAACACATTGATGTCCTCTTGTTTATTTATAAAAATAACCAAGTCATCTGCATATGCTGAAAGCTTAAAAGGTGCAATGCAACCAGGGACACTTACCCCGAGATGCCTGCCCTGAGCCTGTGTAGCAGGGGTTCAAATGCCAGGGAATACAGCATTCCCGACAAAGAACACCCCTGCCTAATACCCCTCTGGATTTTAAAAGGAGCACTCAAACGACCATTAATCTTAAGCACACTCTCAATGTTACTGTACAAGGCCTTGATCTTGGCTATGAGACCTGGGCTGAAACCAAAGGCCTCTAGAGTTTTCCACAAGTACTGGTGTTCAACCCTGTCAAAAGCCTTTTCCTGATCTATGGAAATAAGACCAGTTTCCAAACCCAATGCACTAGAGATGTCCAAAAAATCCCGAATCAGAAAAACATTGTCACTGACCAACCTGTCAGGCACACAATAGGTCTGGTCATGATGGATCACCTGCCCCATTACCTCTCTCAGCCTGGTAGCTAGCACCTTGGAGAGGAGCTTGTATTCTGTACACAAAAGTGAGACAGGTCTCCAGTTCCTGATCTCCATTAAGTCTCCCTTCTTTGGCAACAGTGCGAGTACTGCCCTCCTGCAGCTCAGCGGCAGCTGCCCTCCAATAAGACTGTCTCTGAGCACCATCAGGAGATCTTCCCCAACACTGCCCACATGGTCTTATAGAACTCTACAGATAATCCGTCTATACCCGGAGCTTTCCCATTTTCCATGCTCTGCAGGGCAGTATGGAGCTCATCAAGAGACACATCCGCCTCCAGCTCTGCACTGGACTGTTTCTCTACCTTTGGTAGGCCTTCATAGAAACCATGAGATTCCTCCTGCTCCTCTCCAAGTTCAGACTGGAATAGGCTACTATAAAAACCCACAGCATGCCTCCTGATGTCAGTGGACTCAGACAGTATCTGACCTGTGTCTGAGCGCATGCTGTGGATGAGCCTCTTCTGCCCATTCTTGCGCTCCAGACCGAAAAAGAAACGGGAAGATGCATCCATCTCCGAGATGTTTCTGAAACGTGACCTCACCAGAGCACCCTGTGCTGAAATACCTAACAGGTCAGCCAGAGCAGACTTTTTAACTTTGAGGGCTCCAATATGGCCTCGATCTCCTGTGGATTCTGCTAGCTCTTGAAGCTCCTCCACATCAATCTCCAGAGCCTTCATAGATCTGGCGATATCCCTAGTAACATTTAGAGTGTACGGTTGGCAGAACTGCTTAATTTTGCATCACCCCACATCCCACCACTGCTGTAGTGAGATAAAACTGGCCTTTGTCTGCTTATGAACCTTCCATAAGAAGGTAAAAGCGTCCCTAAAATGTTTATCAGTTAAAAGAGACATATTAAAATGCCAGTAAGCACTTTGTGGCTTTACACACTTGATAAAAACAGAGCAGTACACAAGAGAATGGTCAGTAAAACCAACAGGGGTTATATAACAATTGTTAAAAACACTAAAATGGTGTTTACAACAATAAAACCGATCAAGTCTGGCCAATGATAATAAATTATCTCTAGTGTGAACCCATGTGTATTGCCTCTGCTTTTGATGCAATCGTCTCCACACATCACTCAGCTTATACGTCTCAATCACCCTAGACAGACGACTACAAGATGCAGAGTGAGGCTCTTGATGGTTCCTATCTAAAACGGGGTTAACAGTACAGTTAAAATCCCCTCCCAGAAATAAAAACTCTTCATTATCACAACCTTTAATAACATCAGCCAAATAATCTAAAAAACACATTCTTTCCAAACAAACATTTGGGGCATAAACAACAATAAATACCATTTTCACCTTCTCATATAATACTCTTACTTTTAAAAGACATCCCTTTACAACCTCCTCAATCTCACATGACTGTGGCAAAAATTGTCTGGAAAATAAAATCCCCACTCCACCACTAGTACTGGTGTTATGGCTTAAAACAATTTCTCCATTCCATTCTCTTTTCCAAGCCACTGTATTATCCTCAGTGCTGTGCGTCTCTTGGACAAGCATCACATCAATATTTTTTAAATCCATTAGTTGATAAAGAGATGCCCTCTTTGCATCATCTCTTGCACCATTTAAATTTAGGGTACCTACTTTAAATTCTGCCATGAGAAAATATCCAAACTGCAGGACATAAAATAATAAAAGGAGACCAGATAACTTAAACATCATTGGAGATTTTTGATCTTGACCTTTGAACATGTTTCCTTAAACGATAAATCTCCTGATCAGAGAAACCTTCTTCAATCTTGTCATTGCATTTCATTAGCCACTTAGCGGAATCAACAAATAGCTTTACGTCAGGAAAAAAACTTTCCACTTAACTGCCCTTGAGCCTTTAGTATCCTGTAGAAAACCTTTTATTCTAATTAAATAATACCCATCCCTCCTGTCAGCCTGAGACTGAGTGGGAGGCAAATACTCCACCTCATCACTGAAGTCAGAGTCTCCACTGTCACTGTCTACCTGCTGCTCAGGTTGGCACTCTTTTTTGCTTTAGAGTCAGATTGACTGACCTTAGTTTTCCTTTTTTGGAAATGTTGGTAACATCAGCATCAAATTCCATTTCCTCCTCATTTATGCTACACTCTACTTCTCCAGCAGCTGATCCAGTGCATTTGCCCAAACTGATTCTTTCTTCACCTCTGACCCCTTTCTTCTGACCTCCCACTTCTTCACCCTCTTCGACCACAGTGACCTCCTCAACAGCCTTCACTCTTCCCTTTTTCTCCACTTTTTTCCAATTAGAATTCACATTTAATCCTGCCTCCGCTACCAAACCTCTTTCTTCCTGCACCTGCTCACCCTGTTCTGCCCCCTCTACCAGGTCTATCCCCTCCTCCTGCTCACCCTGTTCTGCCCCCTCTACCAGGTCTACCCCCTCCTGCACCTGCTCACCCTGTCCTGTCTTCTCCACCAGGCCTCTCCTCTCCTCCTGGACCTTCTTACCCTGTTCTACTCCCACCACCAGGCCTCTCCCCCCCTGCACCTTCTCACCTTGTCCTGTCTTCTCCACCAGACCCTCTCCTGTTCATTTCGTCCCAGAGGTTCTCTCTCGACCCTTGTTGGTGCTCGAGCCACTTGGACCTGCCCTGGGTGATGGCAGTGTTTGATCAGACGACCCAGGCCTCTTAGTAGGACAGGACCTAATCATATGACCTTCCATCCCACACCCAAAGCATTTCATCGTGTCTGAAGTTATATAAATAGTATAATCAAAGTCATCCACTCTAAAATTCATGGATAAATTCAGATCACTTTTTTCATTTTTCAAAATCATGAAAACCTGTCTTCTGAAAGATAACACATGCTTTAACAGAGGGGATTTACAACCCAGAGAAATCATCTTCACTGGGGAAACTATCTGCCCGTGTCTAGCCAGTTCCCTTTCCAGGACCTCATTTCTGATGAAAGGAGGGACATTGGAAATGATTATTCTTTGTGCTGGGCTTACTAGTGGAAACACAGGGGTAAAAGTGTCTTGAATTACCACTCCCTGCTCCACAACCAAATTCACTTTATCTACACAATCCAAAAAAATTACAACTGCATTATTCATCCGCGATGCAGATTTCACACTGTCATGACCCACAATAGCCCCAACTGCATGACCGCACTCCTCTACGTCTACGGTGCAATTCAGTCCCGGAGAGAGCTTTACAGTGTGTCTGCGCGTCAGACGCTCCAAACTCATAGCTGCGGGCGGCATGCCTACCAGCAGAACTGGTGGCTGCTACTCGCTCCAAAACACACCAAACACTAAACGAACAACACTGACAAAAGACAAACAAAACGTACATATATAATAGACACACAGATAGAAGATAGAAATAACTTTCAGAAAGTTTTAACTCACGCAAACCGCTCAGTCAAACCTGCCCCGCTACGGCTCCAAACCACTCGCTCCACAACACACGCATAAACACAGAGAGAGAGAGAGAGAGAGAGAGAGAGAGAGAGAGAGAGAGAGAGAGAGAGAGAGAGAGAGAGAGAGAGAGAGAGAGAGAGAGAGAGGAGAGAGAGAGAGAGAGAGAGAGAGAGAGAGAGAGAGAGAGAGAGATGGGGCACTGGACTTGTATTCATTTGGAGGTACAAGGTCACAAGGTCTTTGAACTACATTTCACTGAAGTAAAGTACAATAGCGGCAGACTTCCATCACGCTGCCGTGACGTCATGTTCTTCCATTGTTCTGTGTGTGTGTGTGTGTGTGTGTGTGTGTGTGTGTGTGTGTCTGTGTGTGTGTGTGTGTGTGTGTGTGTGTGTGTGTGTGCGTGCGGTGCGTGTGTGCGTGTGTGTGCGCGTGCATGCAGGTCACAGCTGAACAAGCAAGATACCACAGGCCTGTGCTAGTACCATTAATGGGTTATGGAGAGGAGAGGAGAGGAGAGGAGAGGAGAGGAGAGGAGAGGAGAGGAGAGGAGAGGAGAGGAGAGGAGAGGAGAGGAGAGGAGAGGATAAGAAGATAAGAGGATAAGAGGATAAGAGGATAGGAGATGAGGAGAGGAGAGAGAATGAATGAATGAATGAATGAATGAATGAATGAATGAATGAATGAATGAATGAATGAATGAATGAATGAAAACTGTATTTAACAGATTGCAGAATGGGTACAATACAGTACGGCTCAATACGCACAATTGTTAAGGGGATGCAGACCAGAGAAAGACTTTTGTCTTGTTTACATCAGGGTCCCCCATTTTCAATTCATAGTGACATTTATGACATACACAACATACATGACATCATGACATTTATGGCATAGGGACATACATGACATACAGGTATAGTACTGTTACATTTGTGACATATACGATATGCAAATATACAGTACTGTTACCCAGAGATCCTAACAGAAAATATATACATATGATGGGGAGGAGACTGTAAATTAGGAGGGGGTGGGTGGGTGGGAGAGAAATATACATACGGTGGGGAGAGAATATATACATACGTGGAGAAAATATATACATACGTGGAGAAAATATATACATACATACGAGGAGAGGAGAGGAGATAAAAAAAGAAGGTATTCTGCTAACTGTGGAGGCTGTACATTGGAGAACATTTGAAAAGGAAAAAGTCCATGACATTAAGAGCCAGGGTTAAAGATATTGTAATCACTAACACAGCCAGGGTTAAATATATTGTAATCACTAACACAGCCAGGGTTAAAGATATTGTAATCACTAACACAGCCAGGGTTAAAGATATTGTAATCACTAACACAGCCAGGGTTAAAGATATTGTAATCGCTAACACAGCCAGAGTTATAGGTAATGTAATCACTAACACAGCCAGGGTTAAAGATATTGTAATTGCTAACACAGCCAGAGTTAGAGGTAATGTAATCGCTAACACAGCCAGAGTTAGAGGTAATGTAATATCACTAACACAGCCAGAGTTAGAGGTAATGTAATCACTAACACAGCCAGAGTTAACTTAAAGGTAATGTAATATTGATTGATTGAAAAGTTTATTAACAGATTGCAGAATGGGTACAGTACAGCTCAAAACATACAATTGTTAAGGGGATGCAGACCAGAGAAAGACTTTCGTCTGGTTTACATCAGGGTCCCCCATTTTCAATTCATCATATGACACGCACGACATACAGATAGACAGTACTGCTACATCTATACATTTATGACATACCAGATTTGCAAATACAGTACTGTTTGTGATACTAAGAAAATCCAGAAAGAGTGTATATACATTTGACATAGAAGCTGTACATTGGAGGAGGTTGGGTAGGTGGGGTGGGGTTGGGTGGGGCTGTACATTGGAGGTGGGGGGGGGGTTGGGTATGGGGGGGGGGGGGGCACTGTACATTGGAATACTGACAAGGCCATACTTGGTCTTTACTGTACAACTGGGTTAGGACATTTGTAGGGGCCAGTTTCGAATTGCAGTCTCCCGTAGGTGTTCTTTGAGAGTGTTTTTGAAAGTGGGTAGTGATTCACATTCCTTTACAGCTTTGGGTAGGGCGTTCCACATTGATGTGGCATAATTACGAAACGTGTTT